>NC_086444.1:1219522232-1219625428 GCF_028390025.1 Pseudophryne corroboree | reverse complement strand
AAACAATATTGTGAGGTGTGAGGTTTTCAGAATAGACTTGAAATGAGTGGAAATTAATGTTATTGAGGTTAATAATACCATAGGAGCAAAATTACCCCCAAATTCTGTGATTTTAGCTGTTTTTATGTTTTTTTCCAAATTCATCCAGAACCAAAACCAAAAAACGAAAGGGTGGTTTTGGCAAAACCAAGCCAAAACCAAAACAAGAAAGTGGAATTCGAATCAAAACCAAAACACAAAACACGAAAAGTGCCCGCCACACAGCTCTAGTATGAAGATGCAGTTGCAGGCTGAAACACTGCCTCACCTGCCATTTACTTTTTTTTTACTCAAGTGTTTTGACTATAAATATGATTAGAATAATACAAATAAGATATGTCTCATTTATTCTTTGTATTTTTCATATACTTTATATAGTCAAAACTCTGTCGTATACATTATTATGACAGGAAAGGATCTGCCTCACCTGCCTCACCTCATCGCATGTCATTACCTTCTCAGTACCAGCCCTGCAAGCTGGCCGGGTTGGATTCCTGGGTAACTGGACAAGGGTTAAACCTTTTCCATGGAGCTGTTCCTGGATTACCACAGCAAAAAAACAGGTTTTAGTGACAGCGGAAGAAGGGTATAACTCTTGCTACATACAAGCTTCATACGTTCAGTGTCTTCTGCCTCTCAGAGATGTTTTAAATATATTAAATACTCGCAGTTCTACCCGCTCTTTGCAAAGGAGTTTCTGATTTTCATGGTTGTACATATACATGAGTTTTAATAATTTGGTAAATCTATAGAGATGTAAATTTGAGATATCTTAATGTAAATAAATATTAATCCATGGTTCTTGGCGTTACCCGAGGAGCACCCATAGCAAATACTGTAAAAACTGACAGGACCATTTTTGTTGTTTATTAAATTCTGCACACTGGAGGTGCAATCCAAATTTTGATCCGATTGTCCGTTTGAGCGCTATCATTCACGTACCGCAAGCCCTTCTTCGGTAATCATGTCATTATATCAACCCAATTTTCATCCCCTTAAGGGAGGTTTATTAAAATTCTAATTACATAGTATTCCTATTTCCCACCTGCGGAATACCTATGTGACATTTCATCTTCCTAGCATATCGGAAAGTAAGAGAATTAGTGATGAGCCAGTCAGTGGGATGTATTCAAATTATACATCACGCCCAAACGCCTTTCTAAAGTGATCCGCGTTATCACGCATATCGCACCCAAAGTAATCAGGTTTAGCTACGTAAAGGGTTAGGGTGCCTTGGTACCTCCAGAGTAGTGAGATGAAATGATGATACCACCCGCGTCAGCTGAAACGGAATGGGTGTGGAATGGGGTGGAAAGAACTGAATATCACCCAATGAGTGAGTGAGTAAGTGAAAGCTTTCACACGCACACACACACACACACACACACACACACACACACACACACACACACACATATATATATATATATATAAGAGGGGAGACACACACTTATCCATCCAATAACATCAGAGTTCCAGATCCAGCAAACAGTATATACAAATTATATTCAGCAGCCATACAACCTACTCCAGATAAAGGACCAGCACATCCTTTATAAAGTGCAAAATTGATTTAATCCATAAAAGTGCTCCAAGTAATAAATGCTCAAGCTTTTATCAAGTTATACATTACATATATCCAGACACTGTCCGCTTATGACATGGGAGACATTTCTCCAGTGGATCACTGACAGCCGTTTCGGTGCTGCATGCACCTTTCTGAAAGGTTCATTAATCTTATCATGCAAACCAAAGCATCTAAATAAGAACATAATTGTCTCACCTGTGCAGGTGCACCCCTTCCCCCATATAAACCGGTATAAATTAGTAAAGGGTGTGTGGCAATGGATAAAGGGGGCGTGGCCACGTCACCTTTCCTATACTTTCAATATAAATTTGAAGAGTACAAAATCGGTACAAGGCCCTTTTTAGCTGGTAGAGACCATAAAAAAGTACTGTACCTGCCAAAAAGGTACAGTTGGAGAATATGTTTCCATCAAATCTCTCCAGTGTACCTGAGCAATAGGCAATATAATAAATGTAGTACAACCTAATGTGATTGCAGTTTCTGAGTAATTCCTGGGCTGTGCAGTGACTGCACAAAATTAGTTTGTGCCGCTCTGTTACACATGCGTTCGCACACTTGCACAAAGAAAACCAACTCCCCCTGTAGGCGGCGACTATCTGATCGCAGGGCTGCAAAATTCGCTCCCTAGCAATCAGATCTGAATGAGCCCCTGAGTCTCTGAATCTGTACACACAGTGCTACAATGTAGCAGCCTCAGCTTCTATCCAGTACAAGTTCTGTTCTGCTCCTTATACAGACTATACCACTTTTAGACTAAAATCGCAGGTCGCTGCCGGGAGTCTGACACGGTGCTAGCCGGCTGGGATGCGTATCAGCCCCCTTTCCCACCGGAGTCACCAGCCCGGCATACTGCCGGGTTGGTGACATTGCCGGTGATGCGAAGAAGGCGGTGCTTGGAGATCACACGATCTCCTAGCACCGCCCGCACATACACTGTAAAGGGGAAGCCGGGTCGTGTGATCCGGCTCCAATTTACACTGTTCAACCCTGCAAACTACCCGTGTTGGAATACCGGGTCACTCGACCTGGATAATTCAAACTCTGCCCTTTTACACTGAGCAGCAACATGGGTTATGCACCTTCATGTGCAATAACCTGTGTTATATGCTGGCGGTGTAAAAGGGGTATTAGGGGATTAATCAGAGTTGTTAGCAAACCAGAGAAGTTAGCAATTGGGCAAAACCATGTGCACTGCAGGGGGCAGATATAACATGTGCAGAGAGAGTTAGATTTGGGTGGGGTGTGTTCAAACTGAAATCTAATTTTCAGTGTAAAAAGAAAGAAACCAGTATTTACCCTGCACAGAAACAATATAAAAAGAGATGTACGGCGGGCACTTTTCGTGTTTTGTATTTTGGTTTTGGATCTGGATCCCTGCTCATGTTTTGGATCTGGATTGCTTTTGCCAAAACCACCTTTTTGGGTTTTGGTTCTGGATTTTTTTTGAAAAAAACATAAAAATAGCTAAAATCACAGAATTTATGGGGTAATTTAGAATTTAAGGTATTATTAACCTCAATAAAATTAATTTCCACTCATTTCTAGTCTATTCAGAACACCTCACCTCATAATATTGTTTTTAGGACAAAAGGTTGCAACGAGGTAGCTGGAAGACTAAGCTAAGTGGTGGCACAAACACCTGGCCCATCTAGTAGTGGCACTGCAGTGGCAGAAAGGATGGCAGTTTTTTTTTAAATAGGTCCCAAAGAGCACATAATGCAAACAAAAAAAAGAGGTGCAAGATAGAATTGTCCTTGGGCCCTCCCACCCACCCTTATGTTTTATAAACAGGACATGCACACTTTAACAAACCCATAATTTCAGCCACAGGGTCTGCCACATGACTGTGGCTATAATGTGATTGGTTTGTTTGGGCCCCCACCAAAAAAAGAAGCAATTAATCCCCCCACCAAAAAAAAAAAGCAATTAATCTGTCCTTGCACAAACTGGCTTTACAGATGCAAGATGTTGTCCTCATCCTCCGATTCCTCACCCCTTTCAGGGTTTATATCCTTATCCTCACAGAGTATTAATTCATACCCACTAGAAACCACCATCACAGGTCCCTGTGTATTTTCTGGAGGAATTTATAATTCATTTTGATGAACATCATCTTCTCCACATTTTCTGGAAGTAAACTCCTACGCTGATCGCTGACAAGGGTGCCGGCTGCACTAAACACTCTTTCAGAGAACACACTGGAGGGGGGCAACGTAGGTAAAATAAAGCCAGTTTGTGCAAGGGAATTGCCTCTTTTTCCTGCCAGTAAACATACGGACAGTCTGACATGCCTACAATGATGCTGTCACCCATATAATCCTCCATCATTCTTTCAACAGTGACAGCATCATATGCAGTGACAGTAGATATATCAGTAATTGTGTGCAGCTCCTTCAGTCTGGACCAGATGTCAACAATTGCTCCTGACTGCCCCGCATCACCGCCAGCGGGTGGGCTAGGAAATCTTATCCTTTTTTCTCGCAGCCCCAGTTGCGGGAGAAAATGAGAAAATGAAGGAGGAGCTGTTGATGGGTCACATTCCACCTGAGTCGACAATTTTCTTACCAGCAGGTCTTTGAACCTCTGCAGACTTGTGACTGCCAGAAAGAAAGATACAGTGTAGGCTTTAAACCTAGGATCGAGCCTAGAGTCCAAAATGTAGTGCTCTGATTTTGACAGATTGACCACCCTTGAATCCTGGCAAAGCGAATGAAGGGCTCCATCCACAAGTCCTACATACTTAGTGGAATTGCTCCGTTTTAGCTCCTCCTTCACCTTTTGTCCGGATTTGTGGAGAAATAATGCCACACCGAAGAAATTTCGTTTTTGGTATTTTCCCCAGGCATGACAATGGGCATATTCATACCACGGACAACAACTGTCTCCCCTGATGCCTTATTTAAACAAACCACATCACCATCAGAATCCTCCTCGTCAACTTCCTCCTCAGCACCAGCAACACCCATATCCTCATTCTGACGTGCTTCAACAGTGACATATTCAATTTGAATATCAGAAACTGGACTGTGGGTGCCCCTTCCAGCTTTTACAGAGGGCATGCAAATGGTGGAAGGAGCCACCTCTTCCCGTTCAGTGATGGGAAGGTCAGGAATCGCAACCGACACACTTGGACTCTCCTTGGGGTTTTGTGATACCATCTTAGAATGCAAAGTTCTTTGCTGTGCTTTTGCCAGTTTAACTCTTTTAATTTTTCTAGTGGAAGGAAGAGGGCTTCCATCGTCATGTGAAGCTGAACAACTAGTCATGAACATAGGCCAGGACCTTAGCCATTCCTTGCCACTCCATGACGTAAATGGCATATTGGCAAGTTTAAGTTTCTCCTCAGATGATTTAAATGTATATTTTTGGGTCATTTTACTGAACTTTGGCTTTTGGATTTTACATGCCCTCTACTATGACATTGGACATTGGCCTTGGCAGATAACGTTGATGGCATTTCATCATCTATGTCATGACTAGTGGCAGCAGTTTCAGCACTAGGAGGAAGTCGTTCTTGATCTTTCCCTATTTTATCCTCCAAATTTTTGTTCTCCATTATTTTTCTTTAGTTATATAACACAATATGCAGCACAGGAGAGCATACCCCTACACCACACATGGCAAACCTTGTAAAAAAAATATTTTGATTAAATATTAATAACCCATTTGTTTGGAGTAAATGATAAACAGCACAGGGCAGCACCACTGGACTTATATGGCAGTACCACTTGACTTATACGGCAGTACCCCTGGACTAATACGGCAGTACCCCTGGACTAATACAGCAGTACCCCTGGTCTTATATGGCAGTACACCTAGACTTATACGGCAGTACCACTGGACTTATATGGCAGTACCACTGGACTTATGTCACGATCCAGGTAATTCCTTATCAGTATTTACCTTCCAAATGCCTCCTGAGACTGGCCCAGTGTTCCAAGCCAGGATTCCATCTGCACTGTCTGTGTGCAGCACTCTGCATCTCATTGTCTCAAATCTCTTTACTGTGATTCTGGCAGCTTCATGGTTAAAACTCACATGCTAGTTACAAACAGTCTTTCCCTCCAAGTTCAAACATGGGCGCAGCCATGTTTGTTTTCATCACATGTTACTTATCAGCCAATCAGCTGCACTCTGCTCTCAGCCTGATTACACAGCAGCTGCACTCTGGTCTCTGGTTAATTGCCCACCAATCCCTGCTAACCTGTGGGTTTAAATAGCCTGTTCCAGCATTGAAGGATGTCAGTGCTTCAATGGTCTTCAGTGTTTCCAGTGAGCAGTTCTCCCATGGACTTTCTCTGCAGTGCTTCATTTGTCTCCAGTGGTTCCTGTGTCTTCTTCAGATTCTCCAGTGAACTCTCCTGCATTCAAGCCTGACTCCTCTGTGTTACACTCTGTGGTGTAACACGACACCTCTGTGATTAACCCTCTACAACATCACCTTACTCACCTGTGTCTGTATTCCGGCTTTCCAGCAGCCACTCTTCAACAACTACAGTTTTCCAGCGAATCCTAGCTTCATTTACAGTTTTCCAGCGAACCCTAGCTTCATTTACAGTTTACAGGACTTTTCTCTACATTCCAGGTTACTGGTATTAACCAGTTGCACACCTAAATTTCCACTTGTGACTTTCTATTGTTTTTGCACGTTTTATGACTTTTCATTTAATAAAATCACTGAAAGATATTTCCAGTTGTCGTGGTCACGCCTTCGGGCATCCTTGCTACTGTCTTTACGCATGTCCAGGAGTCCCATCGCTCCTCCAACATTCAGGTACCCGTCAACCTCTACAACTGAGGCTCCCAGTCACGGTCATCAGCCCTCAGTTGTGACAACTTATATGGCAGTACCCCTGGACTTATACGGCAGTACTACTGTACTTATATGGCAGTATCCCTGTACTTATACGGCAGTACCACTGGACTGGACTTATACAGAAGCAGCACTGAACTTATAGCAGCACAGGACACCACCACTGAACTTGTGGCAGCACAGGACACCAACACTGGACTGATGCAGCACAACACACTCAGCACCACTTCATTGGACTGGACTTCTACAACAGCACTGGACTTATGGCAGTACAGGACACCACCACTGTGACTGGACTGATGCAGCACAAGACAGCACTGGAATGACACATAAGAGCAGGTCGTCACCCCACGTGCCACACCACTTTCCTGCACAGACACTGAGGAGACACATTCTCTCGCTACACTCTCCTGGACTGGAGTGAAAATGATGGCGACGCGCGTCAGGTGGGAAGTCAAATCTAACTCTCTCTGCACATGTTACATCTTCCCCACCTGCAGTGCGCATGGTTTTGCCCAATTGCTAACTTTTTTGGTTTGCTAACAACAAATAACCCCCTTAGTCACACACAATATATAATTTTCCTATATCACATTACTCGGCAGTCTCCTTGTGCGACCTAGCATCTATCTTATCACATCTACTATTATTTACTCTGACATGCAGGGGACGCCCAGCACAGGCCCTGCCCCCCCCCCCCCGCACAGGTACAAAAGCATTGCACGATGGCAATGCTTTTGTACCTGACAAGTAGCTCCCTGCCAGCGCAGCTCCTGCGCGCTGGCAGGCTACTACCCAGCGCGTCCCAGGTCGCAGTGGCTGTGTGTGATGTCATGCAGCAGTCGCGGCTTGCCCCACAACGGTCCAGACACGCCTCCATTGTCCGGACCAAGCCCCGCCAACGGCGTTCTAATGCTGTTGGCACGCCCCCTCCCGCCCTGCAACCGCGTCTGTATGTCAATCCAGCAGAGGCGATCGCACCAGTGAGATGCTGATAGCATCACACCTGGCTCCCGGGGTGCGCGTGTGCACTCCACAAAGTAATTCACACTGCAATCGCTGTCGCTGCAGTGATGCAGACTGAATTACCCCCACTGTGATTAGGCACACAGGGTCAGCTGTATTAAGCCTGGAGAAGTGATAAAGCAGTGATAACGCACCGGCCAATCAGCTCCTAACGGTAAATTTACATATTGTAGCTGATTGGCTGGTGTGTTATCACCTTGCACTGATCACTACTGTATCACTTCTCCAGGCTTAATACATCTGCCCCACAGTTCCAGCTCCTTTCTCTTCACATGTGACCTTATTGACTTCCTCCAAAAGTCATTCTTATTTATATACATTACAAAAAATATACAGTAATCCTTTTTGTATGAATGTTTAAAAGTATCATAAATGCTTTACCATAGATTTTCATCCCAATGTTATAAGAGGTTTTAGTTTATCCTCTATTATTAGTTTATCCTCTATCTTGACCATTAATTAAAAGGTTTATAACAACAAGTATCCCTAGTCCTTTATTGCTTTTCCCTTTAAGTTTATGCTTGGGGGAGTTTTATCTTCACACACTGTATAAAGAGAAAGGAGCTGGAACTGTTTTCCTAATGAGAGTATTTATTTGTCTGCAATACTAACCACATGCAGATGCAGAGTATTATTACCTTATTGTCACAATGCTGACATTTTACATTCAGTCAGACTAGGGTTAGTTTTGGCAGGGTCAGAGCACAGAATCTAACAGACCCTTGGACTTTCCCCAAGATCCACCACAAGACATTCATTATCAGCAGGGGTAAATCCAGAAAGAAATGATGGGGGTTACAAAGATAGGTGAAGGGGTAACAGTTAAACAGAGGCGTATCTAGCACGGGGCGAGCAGGGCACGTGCCCTGGGCGCCATGGCAGCCCCAACAGAGGGGGGCGCCACCGGCACCTGCACGGCCCACTCGCCCCATGCTTCAGGGATTCCGCCGGCGCTACCCGCGGCGCTTTCCCTGTCTCCCCGGCTGCTGTGCCTGTCACAATAGACAGGCAGCGGCAGCCAGGAGCCTCCCCCTACTCCCCCCTGCAAAGTGACTGTGTGTGTACGCGATCGCGTGAGCGATCGCGACCGCGGAGGTGCGCGCATGCGCGTGCGCGACCTCGGGGGGGGGGGGGGGGGGGGGGGGGGCGTGCGTGCGGCCCCTGCCCTCAGCCCTGACAGCAGTGAGTGGCGTGCAGGTGAGCGGGAAGGGATGCGGGACATTTTTTTTGTGTGTGTGTGTGTGTTAAGTGTGTGTGTGTCGGACAGTGTGCGTGTGTGTTGTGTGTGGGACATTGTGTGTGTGTGGGACAGTGTGAGTGTTAATTGTGTGTGTGGGACAGTTTGAGTGTGTGTAAATTGTGTGTGTGTGACTGCGTGTGTGTGTGTGGGACAGTGTGCGTGTGTTAATTGTGTGTGTGACAGTGTGAGTGTGTTAATTGTGTGTGTGGGACAGTGCGTGTTTGTTAATTGTGTGTGTGTGTGTGTGTGTGTGACAGTGTGTGTGTGTTAATTGTGTGTGTGTGTGGGACAGTGTGAGTGTGTTAATTGTGTGTGTGTGGGAAAGTGCGTGTTTGTTAATTGTGTGTGGGACAGTGTGCGTGTGTGTTATTTGTGTGTGTGGGACAGTGTGCGTGCGTGTTAATTGTGTGTGGGACAGTGTGCGTGTGTTAATTGTGTGTGTGTGTGTTAATTGTCCTGGCTGTTATTGGCGTCTGTAGTGTGCGCCCCATCCTCCTCCGCTGCCGCTGACAGGAGCGGCAGTGTGCGGCTCTCCCCCTCCTCCGCCGGCTCCGTCCTCCCGTCGTGGCCCTGCAGTGTGTGCCGGTCTCCCCAGCAGCAGCAGGTTAGTCTCTCCCCCCCCCCCCTCTCTCTCTCTCTCTCTCTCTCTCTCTCTCTCTCTCTCTCTCTCTCTCTCTCTCTCTCTCTCTCTCTCTCTCTCTCTCTCTCTCTCTCTCCTCCTGTGGATTGCAGTTTGTAAGTATCATTTTAATTTTTACAGGTACCCCTATTGGATTCTACTGGACAAGTGGACGTGATCGGCGTGGGATGTAGGTAAGTAATCTCTCTCTCATTTTCACAGGTACCCCTATTGGATTCTACTGGACAAGTGGACGTGACCGGCGTGGGATGTAGGTAAGTATTCTGTGTCTCATTTTTACAGATTCCCCTACTGGATTCTACTGGACAAGTGGACGTGACCAGCGTGGGATATAGGTAAGTAATCTGTCTCTCATTTTTACAGGTACCCCTATTGGATTCTACTGGACAAGTGGACGTGATCGGCATGGGATGTAGGTAAGTAATCTCTCTCTCATTTTCACAGGTACCCCTATTGGATTCTACTGGACAAGTGGACGTGACCGGCGTGGGATGTAGGTAAGTAATCTGTCTCTCATTTTACAGATTCCCCTATTGCACAGGTTCTCAAACTCGGTCCTCAGGACCCCACACAGTGCATGTTTTGCAGGTCTCCTCACAGAATCACAAGTTAAATAATTAGCTCCACCTGTGGACCTTTTAAAATGTGTCAGTGAGTAATTTAATACACCTGTGCACCTGCTGGGTTACCTGCAAAACATGCACTGTGTGGGGTCCTGAGGACCGAGTTTGAGAACCCCTGCCCTATTGGATTCTACTGGACAAGTGGACGTGATCGGCGTGGGATGTAGGTAAGTAATCTGTCTCTCATTTTTACAGGTAACGCTATTGGATTCTACTGGACAAGTGGACGTGATCGGCGTGGGATGTAGGTAAGTAATCTCTCTCTCATTTTTACAGATTCCCCTACTGGGTTCTACTGGACAAGTGGACGTGACCAGCGTGGGATGTAGGTAAGTAATCTGTCTCTCATTTTTACAGGTACCCCTATTGAATTCTACTGGACAAGTGGACGTGACCAGCGTGGGATGTAGGTAAGTAATCTGTCTCTCATTTTTACAGGTACCCCTATTGGATTCTACTGGACAAGTGGACGTGATCGGCGTGGGATGTAGGTAAGTAATCTCTCTCTCATTTTTACAGATTCCCCTACTGGGTTCTACTGGACAAGTGGACGTGACCAGCGTGGGATGTAGGTAAGTAATCTGTCTCTCATTTTTACAGGTACCCCTATTGAATTCTACTGGACAAGTGGACGTGACCAGCGTGGGATGTAGGTAAGTAATCTGTCTCTCATTTTTACAGGTACCCCTATTGGATTCTACTGGACAAGTGGACGTGATCGGCGTGGGATGTAGGTAAGTAATCTCTCTCTCATTTTTACAGGTACCCCTATTCGATTCTACTGGACAAGTGGACGTGATCGGCGTGGGATGTAGGTAAGTAATCTCTCTGTCATTTTTACAGATTCCCCTACTTGGTTCTACTGGACAAGTGGACGTGACCAGCGTGGGATGTAGGTAAGTAATCTGTCTCTCATTTTTACAGGTACCCCTATTGAATTCTACTGGACAAGTGGACGTGACCAGCGTGGGATGTAGGTAAGCAATCTGTCTCTCATTTTTACAGGTACCCCTATTGGATTCTACTGGACAAGTGGACGTGATCGGCGTGGGATGTAGGTAAGTAATCTCTCTCTCATTTTCACAGGTACCCCTATTGGATTCTACTGGACAAGTGGACGTGACCGGCGTGGGATGTAGGTAAGTAATCTGTCTCTCATTTTTACAGATTCCCCTACTGGATTCTACTGGACAAGTGGACGTGACCAGCGTGGGATGTAGGTAAGTAATCTGTCTCTCATTTTTACAGATTCCCCTACTGGATTCTACTGGACAAGTGGACGTGACCAGCGTGGGATGTAGGAAAGTAATCTGTCTCTCATTTTTACAGGTACCCCTATTGAATTCTACTGGACAAGTGGACGTGACCAGCGTGGGATGTAGGTAAGTAATCTGTCTCTCATTTTTACAGGTACCCCTATTGAATTCTACTGGACAAGTGGACGTGACCAGCGTGGGATGTAGGTAAGTAATCTGTCTCTCATTTTTACAGGTACCCCTATTGGATTCTACTGGACAAGTGGACGTGATCGGCGTGGGATGTAGGTAAGTAATCTGTCTCTCATTTTTACAGGTACCCCTATTGGATTCTACTGGACAAGTGGACGTGACCGGCGTGGGATGTAGGTAAGTAATGTGTCTCTCATTTTTACAGCTACCCCTATTGGATTCTACTGGACAAGTGGACGTGACCGGCGTGGGATATAGGTAAGTATGTGTGAGTGTGTCAGTGTGCTTTAATAAATTTTTACTGTCACGGTGTGTGAGTTGTGTTTTTATTTGGGTATTTTTTCTGTTGTAGAACTACAGGTACCGGCGGGCCCGTTATTTCCCTGCATGTTGGTACTTGAGGTTCTCCAAGTACCAGCAAGCGGGGGAGGCTTTCTGGGCCTTGTAGTTCCACAACAAAAAACAATATTCTTTTTTTACTTACATGGCTATCAGCCTCCCATCCACAGCCCACGGATGGGTGGGACAGCCTCGGGCTTCACCCCTGGCCCTTGGGTGCCTGGAGGGGGGGTGACCCCTTGATTTAAGGGGTCCCCACTCCTCCAAGGAACCCCGGCCAGTGGTGACTAGTTGGGGGGGTAATGCCACGGCCGCAGGGACCTACATAAATGTGTCCCCCGGCTGTGGCATTATGTCCCTGGCTAGTGGAGCCCGGTGCTGGTTTTAAAAATACGGGGGGACCCCTACATCTTTTGTCCCCCGTATTTTTGGAACCAGGACCGGACTAAGAGCCCGATGCTGGTTGTCTAAATACGGGGAACCCCTGTCCAATTTTTTCCCAGTATTTAAACAACCAGGACCGGCTCAAAGAGCCCGAGGCTGGTTATACTTAGGAGGGGGACCTCATGCAGTTTTTTTTTACATTTTTAACCCATTCAGACCCTTCTCCATTAAGTTAATGGAAACCCTGGACAACAAAATTGCATTCATGTCCTCCTCCCACTCCCTTCCCAGTCCCAAACACTGATTATTTTTTTTTTCTATAAAAATGTACAATACAACATCACAAGTATGATGAGCAGGCATGCAGCGGGCATTGGCAACTTTGGACTGAGTTGCAAATTAGTGGCGGAGGGCTGGGTCAGTTGATGGTGGGCGAGTTTGTAAGCCATTGGTGGTGGCATCGGCTCAGAGGCAGTGGCGGGCATTGGCTCGGTGGCGGTAGGGTTCATCAACAGGATTCGGCGGACATTATGGCTGTAGTGCCTCACCGCACGCCACTGACCTCACCGCACGCCACTGGTGTGTGGGACAGTGTGCGTGTGTGTTAATTGTGTGTGTGGGACAGTGTGAGTGTGTGTTAATTGTGTGTGTGTGGAACAGTGTCAGTGTGTGTAAATTTTTGCAGTCCAGTGTGTGTGTGGGGGAGAGGAAAGTATGAGAATGTGTGTGTGTGTGTAGTCTGAGTGGGTGTGTGTAGGATTTGGGGGTGGCCAGTCTGTGTGTGTGTGTGTAATCAGTGTGTGTGGGATGTACTAATGGCCATTTACCAAAGAGAGATATGTATTAAACCACGGGCACTGAGATGCCCTTCTTACTCACCATCCAGCTGGGTGGGCGAGCCGGGCGGGTGGAAAGCCAGCAGCAGGGGCAGCATGCCAGATATCAGCAGCCGAGGGTGGGGGCTGTAATGCACATGCGGAGCCCAAAGCCGGAGATCAGCAGCATGCTGACCGGCAATAAGCAGCTTCTGCTTCCGCGTTCAACATGCTGCTGATCTCCGGCTTTGGGCTACGCAGGGTTCGGGGGATGGGTGTCCTCTGCCGGTGTACTGCAGCTCCGGGGGTGCGGGCTCCGGAGGCTTTCAGCACTGTTGAATATCCAGCTGCCCCAAGTATGTACAGCCCGCACCCTCTGCAGCTGATATCCGGCATGCTGCTGCTGGCTGTCCCCCCGCCCGGCTCGGCCACACAGCTGTATGGTGAGAAGGGCATCTCAGTTCCTGAGGTTTAACACATATGCCTCAGAAAATGGCCTCTGCGGTAAACGATACTAATGCTTACCGTGACAGTAACAGCGGGGAGGAAGGCGCACATCGGGATCCTGCAGCATGAAACAAGAACCCCTTCGGAGCGCAGCAGGCCACACTGAAAAGGGTGCATACCCGGTGCGGTGCTCTGCATCCCGGGTGGTGCCGAAGATGTGGAGTGTCGGAGGTGGCAGAAACCGCTGCAGCCCTTCCGCTGCTAAACTCTGCAATTAGTCTATTAAGGGGGTGGGCTCCCCTCATCATAGTGCCCCACAGGCCATGTTAATTCTGGGGGTAGGATCCCCTAACTCTATAATGGGAATTTTGGCTCATATCATGTGCTGTAACGTGAATTTTGGCTAATACCGTGTGCTATAATGTGAATTTCGGCTCATACTATGTGGGGTAATGTGAATTTTGGCTCATTCCGTGTGCTGTAATGTGAATTTCGGCTCATACCGTGTGCTGTAATGTGAATTTCTGCTCATACCATGTGGGGAAATGTGAATTTCTGCTCATACCATGTGGGGAAATGTGAATTTTGGCTCATACCATGTGGAGTAATGTGAATTTTGGCTCATACCGTGTGCTATAATGTGAATTTCGGCTCATACCGTGTGCTATAATGTGAATTTTGGCTCATACCATGTGGGGTAATGTGAATTTCGGCTCATACTGTGTGCTATAATGTGAATTTCGGCTCATGCCGTGTGGGGCAATGTGAATTTCGGCTCATACTGTGTGCTATAATGTGAATTTCGGCTCATACCGTGTGCTATAATGTGAAAGGGGCACCAGTACTAGATAGTATAAGGGGTACTACTATACTGAAGGACACGCCCCTTTTGAGTGACCACGCCCCTTTTCCGGAGCGCGCGCGCCTTAGGCGCGCGCATAATTGCTATCTGCACTCTTTCATTCCACCTTCAAAAATTCAACTTCGACCACTGCACCTACATACACATACATACACACCCTGACATCTTTATATGCAGTGACACCGGTGGCGTCTGCACATACTTTCCTTTTGTATTTTTTTTTTTCATTATCATTTTATTAATTTATTTTATTAAGAAAAAAATATTTATTTATTTTTTTTTTGGGGGGGGGGGGGGGTGCCATTATTGATCTTGCCCTGGGCTCCAAAAACCCTAGTTACGCCTCTGCAGTTAAAGCAGACCATTGGGCAACTGATTAATACCACCTCTGTATTTACAGTATACCCACATACTGTATACGTGAATAAAGCTTCTTCATTGAGTCAAGTGAGTGCGGGTTCTTCCTTATCTATTTGGATTGAGTGAGTGTCTCTATGGATTATTTTTGAACCTTGCACCATGGCTCTATTAAAAAAAAATGTGAACCAGTTGTGTCAGGATCCTGGACTATTTCATGAACATACTAAGTGTTCCTTGTACCTTACCTCCTGTTCAGCACGGGTTTCAGGATTTCTCTCAGTCTTGCAAGCTCCATGCAGACTTCAGTGTCCAAGCTGCAGCATGAGTCTGTGTTAAGGGCCCTACACACTGGTCAATACCAGTGAAAGATATGAACGATCTTGTTCATTAATGAACGAGATACCGTTCATATCTTTCAGTGTGGAGGCACCAACGATGAACGATGCGCGGCCTCGCACTCGTTCATCATTGGTGCCCCGTCGGTTATGCATGCAGGCCAATATGGACGATCTCGTCCATATTTGCATGCACTGCTATGGAGCCGGGTGATGGGGGGGGAGTGTAGAAATTCACTCTCCCCATCACCTCCTCCCCAAAGCCGGATTGCTCGTCTGCCGTATTGGCGGTCGGGCAGTTCGGCGGCGGGTCACCAGTCCATAGGGCCCCTAACTCTCTCCTGATTAAGCCATCTGTTTAGGATTCCTCTGTGTGAGTAATCAGCAGTATCCTGTGTACAGCTTCTGCTCTCTCTGTTCACTGTGTCCACATAAAGTTCCCAGCAGCTGCCACTGTCTCCCATTGTTCTCCATGATGTCTGCTTTCTGGTGTTTGGGCCTAGTCCAGAGTTACCTTCAAAACCGGACCTGGGAGCTGCCATCTTGGATTTTTAAGCTGACCGGACTCTCCTCCAATGGGATTCTTGGTGTGTCTCAGCTGATACTCTCAACCAATGACAAGCTACCTGAGGGTATATAAACATGATTCTGGGAACAGGAAGCGGCCTGAACAACTGTTTTCTCTAGTGAATGAAAGCTCCTGTTTGCTGTTCTCATGCTCTGTACTGCATCCTCACTAGGATCTCCAGTGCTTCACAATATTCTCCAGTGCTTCAAGTATTCTCCAGTGCTTCTAGTATCTCTCCAGAGCTTCAAGTATTCACCAGTGTTTAGAGTCCTACAGTGCCGATGCCATCGGTTGTCTCTGTGTGTTCTCCAGTGCCAAATACCATCGGATATCTCTACGTGTTCTCCGGTGCCGATTACCATCGGATATTTCTACATGTTCTCCAGTGCCGATTACCATCTGACATCTCTACACGTTCTCAAGAGCTGATAACCATCAAACATCTCAATGTGTTCTCAAGTTTCGTCTGCCATTGGTTATCTCTAGTATCTTTTCCTTTCATCTACACTACTAACTACCAGGTACTTGTCCAGAGCGCCGCAACCTGCTCGCCAGGTGCCACGAAGCCCAAATTCCCATAGGAGGGGGTCACTGGTGAAATCACCGTCAGGTTAGGCATCGCGCCTCTGGTCAGGACTCGCTAACATCCGGTGTTAGTTACTCTATGTGGAAGTCATACATTTGTCCACCTCGTCTGCTGTTGCTTTTCAATCCAGTAACTCCCTTACTCAGCTCACCAGCTGAGACCACCAGAGACCAGGTCATGACAAGCTGTATACATTTACAGACATGTAGTGACCTGGAGATCATTAGCTGCATGGGTTTCAGTAATGCCAGCTGATCTCATTCCTTAATCTTCAGCTGAACTTGGTCTGGAGTTTTCACCATCCAGGACTTTCAGTTCACCCCACCAACAAAACCACATTATTCCCTCAGCTCTCCTTTTTCCATGTGCTTTCTCTCTCAATATTTTACAGTACCTTCTGTTTCTTACCTTCTTTATCTGTCTATTTACTCTCAGTTGTGTGCCCAGCATTATTCTAAAGCCTCTACTCATGTGGCCTGCTACCATCTCATCCGGCCCACCCACTCTGTCCAGCACACCACCTTTCCTCATCTGGGGCATCCCCTTTAGTCCAGCTCTCACAGTCTCCTCATCTGGCCCACCCCCCTCTCATATCTCCCTCTTTTCTGGCTTGCCCCTCTCCTTTAACTCTAAGCCAACGGTGCAAACCATGTAAATGCATGGCACGCTTGTGGGGGGCCAATTGAGAGAGGGGAGCTTGGCACTTATCTGTAACAGTCACAAACTAATACTAGCTGATGTGGTGCGGCCTGGCCCTCTGAGATGTACATGCCTCCTCTCATGACATCTCAGCAGAAAAGGTAACACTGCATCAGCTACTCTAATATGACTACTGCAGACTTACACTGTGCTGCAGTAGTACTTAACCTAATAAGTGGATGGGGAATCGGTGGTTTCTGCACTGTGTCCCACCCACTAAGGGGTGGCACCCATGTTCAGCTGCACATTAAAAGAGGCCTCCTGACTGCCCTGTCTAGGCTCTTTTAAACACAAAGGAGACAGCAGCACTTCTGTGCAGCCTACTGAATTGGGCCCACAGTGCATTAGCACACTGCTTTCTAACTTGCAGGTGTTCAGGTATGGCCTTCTTTGGTGTGAAAAGAAAAGTGTGTAAAGTCCATGGTATGGGCACTGAAATTGTAGTTTGGCACCCTAACCACTGCTGTAGATGGGTTTATATGCTTTGACTGGCTAAACCTGGTGCTTTTAGGCATGTGAATACTAATAGATACCTGAACAAAGAAACAGGCGGGCAAACAGAGAGTTGGGAGGCTGTGCTGCAAGGCCAGCCCTGATCTTTGCATGGCCAGACAGACCTGACAGGCCATCAGCCCTTCTGGCATTTGCCATAATTAGTGATGAGCGGGTTCGGTTCCTCGGAATCCGAACCCCCCCAAACTTCACCCATTTTACATGGGTCCGAGGCAGACTCGGATCCTCCCGCCTTGCTCGGTTAACCCGAGCGCGCCCGAACGTCATCATCCCGCTGACGGATTCTAACGAGATTTGTATTCTATATAAGGAGCCGCGTGTCGCCACCATTTTCACTTGTGCATTGGAGATGATAGTGAGAGGACGTGGCTGGCGTTCTCTCAGTTTCTGTGTTCAGTGTGCTGCAAATATCTGTGCTCAGTGTGCTGCAAATATCTGTGCTTAGTGTGCTGCAAATATCTACGTTCTCTGCCTGAAAAACGCTCCATATCTGTGCTCAGTGTGCTGCAAATATCTGTGCTCAGTGTGCTTTATTGTGGGGACTGGGGACCACCAGTATTATATAGGAGGAGGACAGTGCAGAGTTTTGCTGACCAGTGACCACTAGTATTATACGTTCTCTGCCTGAAAAACGCTCCATATCTGTGCTGCATTGTAGTATATAGTAGGAGTACAGTGCATAATTTTGCTGACCACCAGTATATAATATATAGCAGTACGGTATAGTAGGCCACTGCTCTACCTACCTCTGTGTCATCAAGTATACTATCCATCCATACCTGTGGTGCTTTTAAGTTTTTGTGCACAGTATATATATATACTTATAGTAGTAGGACAGCGCATAATTTTGCTGACCACCAATATATAATATATAGCAGTACGGTACAGTAGACCACTGCTCTACCTACCTCTGTGTTGTCAAGTATACTATCCATTCATACCTGTGGTGCATTTCAGTTTTGCACAGTTTGCTGACCACCAGTATATAATATATAGCAGTACGGTACAGTAGGCCACTGCTCTACCTAACTCTGTGTCGTCAAGTATACTATCCATCCATACCTGTGGTGCATTTAAGTTGTGCGCAGTATATATATAGTAGTAGGACAGTGCATAATTTTGCTGACCACCAGTATATAATATATAGCAGTACGGTACAGTAGTTCAATGCTCTACCTACCTCTGTGTCGTCAAATATACTATCCATCCATACCTGTGGTGCATTTATGTTGTGTGCAGTATATATATAGTAGTAGGACAGTGCATAATTTTGCTGACCACCAGTATATAATATATAGCAGTACAGTACAGTAGGCCACTGCTCTACCTACCTCTGTGTCGTCAAGTATACTATCCATCCATACCTTTGGGGCATTTAAGTTTTTGTGCGCAGTATATATATAGTAGTAGGACAGTGCATAATTTTGCTG
The DNA here is from genome assembly GCF_028390025.1 of Pseudophryne corroboree. Classification (NCBI taxonomy): domain Eukaryota; kingdom Metazoa; phylum Chordata; class Amphibia; order Anura; family Myobatrachidae; genus Pseudophryne; species Pseudophryne corroboree. Next base: position 1,219,606,673 of record NC_086444.1, on the reverse strand, counting down.
ACCACCACTATATAATATATAGCAATACGGTACAGTAGGCCACTGCTCTACCTACCTCTGTGTCGTCAAGTATACTATCCATCCATACCTGTGGTGCATTTAAGTTGTGCGCAGTATATATAGTAGTAGGCCATTGCTAATGATATATTACTGGCATATAATTCGACACATTAAAAAATGGAGAACAAAAATGTGGAGGGTAAAATAGGGAAAGATCAAGATCCACTACCACCTCGTGCTGAAGCTGCTGCCACTAGTCATGGCCGAGACGATGAAATGCCATTAACGTCGTCTGCCAAGGCCGATGCCCAATGTCATAGTAGAGAGCATATAAAATCCAAAAAACAAAAGTTCAGTAAAATGACCCAAAAATCTAAATTAAAAGCATCTGATGAGAAGCGTTAACTTGCCGATATGCCATTTACGACACGGAGTGGCAAGGAACTGCTGAGGTCCTGTCCTATGTTCATGGCTAGTGGTTTAGCTTCACATGAGGATGGAAGCACTCATCCTCTCGCTAGAAAAATGAAAAGATTTAAGCTGGCAAAAGCACAGCAAAGAACTGTGCGTTCTTCTAAATCACACATCCCCAAGGAGAGTCCAATTGTATCGGTTGCGATGCCTGACCTTCCCAACACTGGATGGGAAGAGGTGGCGCCTTCCACCATTTGCACGCCCCCTGCAAGTGCTGGAAGGAGCACCTGCAGTCCAGTTCCTGATAGTCAAATTGAAGATGTTACTGTTGAAGTACACCAGGATGAGGATATGGGTGTTGCTGGCGCTGGGGAGGAAATTGACAAGGAGGATTCTGATGGTGAGGTGGTTTATTTAAGTCAGGCACCCGGGGAGACACCTGTTGTCCGTGGGACGAATATGGCCATTGACATGCCTGGTCAAATTACAAAAAAAATCACCTCTTCGGTGTGGAGTTATTTCAACAGAAATGCAGGAAAATGGTGTCAAGCCGTGTGTTGCATTTGTAAAGATGTAATAAGTAGGGGTAAGGACGTTAACCACCTAGGAACATCCTCCCTTATACGTCACCTGGAGCGCATTCATCAGAAGTCATTGACAAGTTCAAAAACTTTGGGTGACAGGAGAAGCAGTCCACTGCCAACTAAATCCCTTCCTCTTGTTACCAAGCTCCTGCAAACCACACCACCAACTCCCTCAGTGTCAATTTCCTCCATACACAGGAAAGCCAATAGTCCGGCAGGCCATGTCACTGTCAAGTCTGACGAGTCCTCTCCTGCCTGGGATTCCTCCGATGCATCCTTGAGAGTAACGCCTACTGCTGCTGGCGCTGCTGTTGTTGCTGCTGGGCGTCGATCGTCATCCCAGAGGGGAAGTCGAAAGACCACTTGTACTACTTCCAGTAAGCAATTGACTGTCCAACAGTCCTTTGCGAGGAAGATGAAATATCACAGCAGTCATCCTGCTGCAAAGCGGATAACTCAGGCCTTGGCAGCCTTGCTGGTGTAAAACGTGTTTCCGGTATCCACCGTTAATTCACAGGGAACTAGAGAATTGATTGAGGTACTGTGTCCCCGGTACCAAATACCATCTAGGTTCCATTTCTCTAAGCAGGCGATACCGAAAATGTACACAGACGTCAGAAAAAGAGTCACCAGTGTCCTAAAAAATGCAGTCGTACCCAATGTCCACTTTACCACGGACATGTGGACAAGTGGAGCAGGGCAGACTCAGGACTATATGATTGTCAGCCCACTGGGTAAATGTATTGCCTCCCGCAGCAAGAACAGCAGCAGCGGCACCAGTAGCAGCATCTCGCAAATGCCAACTCATTCCTAGGCAGGATATGCTTTGTATCACCGCTTTCCAGAAGAGGCACACAGCTGACAACCTCTTACAGAAACTGAGGAACATCATCGCAGAATGGCTTACCCCAATTGGACTCTCCTGGGGATTTGTGACATCGGACAACGCCACCAATATTGTGCATGCATTACATGTGGGGAAATTCCAGCACGTCCCATGTTTTGCACATACATTGAATTTGGTGGTGCAGAATTATTTAAAAAAACGACAGGGGCATGCAAGAGATGCTGTCGGTGGCCCGAAGAATTGCGTGCCACTTTCGGCATTCAGCCACTGCGTGCCGAAGACTGGAGCACCAGCAAACACTCCTGAACCTGACCTGCCATCATCTGAAGCAAGAGGTGGTAACGAGGTGGAATTCAACCCTCTATATGCTTCAGAGGATGGAGGAGCAGCAAAAGGCCATTCAAGCCTATACAGCTACCTACGATATAGGCAAAGGAGGGGGAATGCACCTGACTCAAGTGCAGTGGAGAATGATTTCAATGTTGTGCAAGGTTCTGCAACCCTTTGAACTTGCCACACGTGAAGTCAGTTCAGACACTGCCAGCCTGAGTCAGGTTATTCCCCTCATCAGGCTTTTGCAGAAGAAGCTGGAGAGATTGTAGGAGGAGCTAAAACAGAGCGATTCCGCTAGGCATGTGGGACTTGTGGATGGAGCCCTTAATTCGCTTAACCAGGATTCACGGGTGGTCAATCTGTTGAAATCAGAGCACTACATTTTGGCCACCGTGCTCGATCCTAGATTTAAAACCTACGTTGTATCTCTCTTTCCAGCAGACACAAGTCTGCAGAGGTTCAAAAACCTGCTGGTGAGAAAATTGTCAAGTCAAGCGGAACGTGACCTGTCAACAGCTCCTCCTTCACATTCTCCCACAACTGGGGCTGCGAGGAAAAGGATAAGAATTCCGAGCCCACCCGCTGGCGGTGATGCAGGGCAGTCTGGAGCGAGTGCTGACATCTGGTCCGGACTGAAGGACCTGCCAACGATTACTGACATGTCGTCTACTGTCACTGCATATGATTCTGTCACCATTGAAAGAATGGTGGAGGATTATATGAGTGACCGCATCCAAGTAGGCACGTCAGACAGTCCGTACGTATACTGGCAGGAAAAAGAGGCAATTTGGAGGCCCTTGCACAAACTGGCTTTATTTTACCTAAGTTGCCCCCCCTCCAGTGTGTACTCCGAAAGAGTGTTTAGTGCAGCCGCTCACCTTGTCAGCAATTGGCGTACGAGGTTACTTCCAGAAAATGTGGAGAAGATGATGTTCATCAAAATGAATTATAATCAATTCCTCCATGGAGACATTCACCAGCAATTGCCTCCAGAAAGTACACAGGGACCTGAGATGGTGGATTCCAGTGGGGACGAATTAATAATCTGTGAGGAGGGGGATGTACACAGTGAATGGGGTGAGGAATCGGAGGATGAGGAGGAGGTGGATATCTTGCCTCTGTAGAGCCAGTTTGTGCAAGGAGAGATTGATTGCTTCTTTTTTGGTGGGGGCCCAAACCAACCAGTCATTTCAGTCACAGTCGTGTGGCAGACCCTGTGGCTGAAATGATGGGTTTGTTAAAGTGTGCATGTCCTGTTTATACAACATAAGGATGGGTGGGAGGGCCCAAGGACAATTCCATCTTGCACCTCTTTTTTCTTTCATTTTTCTTTGTATCATGTGCTGTTTAGGGACTATTTTTTGAAGTGCCATCCTGTCTGACACTGCAGTGCCACTCCTAGATGGGCTAGGTGTTTGTGTCGGCCACTTGGGTCGCTTAGCTTAGTCACACAGCTACCTCATTGCACCTCTTTTTTTCTTTGCATCATGTGTTGTTTGGGGACTATTTTTTTGATGTGCCATCCTGTCTGACACTGCAGTGCCACTTCTAGATGGGCCAGGTGTTTGTGTCGGCCACTTGGGTTGCTTAGCTTAGCCATCCAGCGACCTTGGTGCACCTCTTTTTTTCTTTGCATCATGTGCTGTTTGGGGACTATTTTTTGAAGTGCCATCCTGTCTGACACTGCAGTGCCACTCCTAGATGGGCCAGGTGTTTGTGTCAGCCACTTGGGTCGCTTAGCTTAGCCATCCAGCGACCTTGGTGCACCTCTTTTTTCTTTGCATCATGTGCTGTTTGGGGACTATTTTTTGAAGTGCCATCCTGTCTGACACTGCAGTGCCACTCCTACATGGGCCAAGTGTTTGTGTCGGCCACTTGGGTCGCTTAGCTTTGTCATCCAGCGACCTCGGTGCAAATTTTAGGACTAAAAATAATATTGTGAGGTGTGAGGTGTTCAGAATAGACTAAAAATGAGTGGAAATTATGGTTATTGAGGTTAATAACACTATGGGATCAAAATTACCCCCAAATTCTATGATTTAAGCTGTTTTTGAGGGTTTTTTGTAAAAAAAACACCCAAATCCAAAACACACCCGAATCCGACAAAAATTGTTCAGGGAGGTTTTGCCAAAATGCGTCCGAATCCAAAACCAAAACACAAACCCTGAAAAATTTCCGGTGCACATCACTAGCCATAATTCTACCCTGCTGTCAGACACCACAATATATGATGGTTGGGTCATGATGTTGCACAAAACAATGGAGTCCTTACATTCTCTGCACAAATTTTACTATTTCACACTTGATTACACATAGGGGGTTATTCCGAGTTGTTCGCTCGTTGCCTATTTTCACTAAGTGGCGATTTTCTGCTAACTGCGCATGCGCATGGTACGCACAGCGCATGCGCTTATTAATTTAACTAAGAACTTAGTAGATTTACACAAGCTCGAGCGAAGTTTTTTCAACCCTCCAGTGATCGTAGTGTGATTGACAGGAAGTGGGTGTTTCTGGGCGGCAACTCAGCATTTTCACGGCGTTTGCAAAACGACGCAGGCGTGCCAAGGAAAAACGCAGGAGGGGCTGGAGAAACGGGGGAGTGGCTGGCCGAACGCAGGGCGTGTTTGTGACGTCAAACCAGGAACTAAACGGACTGAGCTGATCACAATCTGTGAGTAGGTCCGGAGCTACTCAGAAACTGCAAAGTAATATGTATTAGCAAATCTGCTAATCTTTCGTTCGCTATTCTGCTAAGCTAAGATACACTCCCAGAGGGCGGTGGCCTAGCGTGTGCAATGCTGCTAAAAGCAGCTAACGAGCGAACAACTCGTTATGAGGGCCTTAGCCATGTAGCATTGGGCCTCACAGGCACTCAGGTTCAATTAGAATAAAGGAGAATACACTAGATTATCTGTATTTTTATTTTATTTTTAAATATATTTATTCAAATTTTTAGATAAAGAGACACAAACATTATATGCAATAAATGCAACAAATGTACCATACAAGGCTGAACATGAACAGTGTGTAATAGATCCAGAAGGAAGAAAGCATCCGAGAGTAGTAAGAAGGACCTCAACACTGTTGAGGAATAAGAAGACATTGCGATATTTCGATAATATTTCAGTGGAGTTAATAAGAACATTTGTATATAATATGGGACATTTTGGTATGAACATAAATACATGTAACTAAGGAAGAAAGAAAACCTCCAAACAATTCGTAACAAGTCATAACAGGACAAACAAAGACAAGACAAGACAATTGGAGGGGAAAAAGGGTAGGGAATAAGTGCAGTATTAGAAAATGATGAATGACTAATCCGCTTGTACATGATAATTTCAATGAGCTATATTTCACACCAAATGTTAAAGAAGTATTCCGGCAACATGAGTGAATAACCAGGAGTAGGAACAGTTATTGACAATTTATAATGCTAATATGTGCGATTGTGTGTTGGTATCAAGTACATCAATAAACAGTGACCATTTTTGTAAGAATTTATGTCTACCTGAGTGCATATCTAGCCGTGCATACTTTCTATCAAAGTACAAAATCTGCAATAGTTTTTGCTTTACTTCCGTCAATTGTGGAGCTGACTTTTTAGTCCAGTGTATCAAGATACGTTTTCTAGCAACCGTCAAGATCGTAATGAGGAAGGAAAACACATGTTTCTTGACAGACACTAGTGACCAGGCATGAAAATTTAAACCCATACAAGCTAAAGGGTCAGGCTGTAATTGAGTATGAAAAATAGAGTTGAGAAAAGAAGTTAATTTAAACCAAAACCGCCTCAGTTTTAAAGGGTTCACTACAATATGCCGGCGGTCGGGCTCCCGGCGACCAGCATACCAGCACCGGGAGCCCGACTGCCGGCTAACTGACACTGTGGCGAGCGCAAATGAGCCCCTTGCGGGCTCGCTGCGCTCACCACGCTACGGGCACGGTGGCACGCTACGCGCACCACACTATTTTATTCTCCCTCCAGGGGGGTCGTGGACCCCCACGAGGGAGAATAAGTGTCGGTATGCCGGCTGTTGGTATCCCGGCGCCGGTATACTGTGCGCCGGGATCCCGTCAGTCGGCATACTGAAGACCACCCATTTTAAACAATCCCACATGCAATGTAAAAAATCAGCAGTTACTTTTCCACATTTGAGACAGCTGCCACCCTCCTCGGCAGACATGTGACATCTCTGATGAGGAGTAATGTAAGCCCTATGAAGCGTACGTATGGAGACCTCCTGTAGATAGCTAGACTGCAAGGCTTTTAGGGATGAAGACTGATAAAGGATGATATCGTCTATTTTCGTTTAAGTCAGAATATCACCCTTCCATTTACTGAGCAATAGGTCCCACTGTGGGTGATTATTATAAGCTGACTCCATAAGTATCGAGTATAACATCTTAAGTTTGTATTTCTTATTCTACAAATAAAGTAACAGACTATCAATAGAGGTGACATGTGATAAAGTAATAGGTAATGAAATGTTAGGTATGCTAGGTGCTTTAATAGTGGTCAGGTGGTGTCTCATTTGAAAGTACATAAATCTATGTGTATAGGGTAGTTGATATTGACGGGCAAGAACATGAAAGTCAAATATAATCCCTCCCGGATCAAAAACCTTGTGTGAAGAATCTAAACCTTTACTTTTCCAAAGACAAAAGAGAGAATTAGTCAGTGATGGAATAAAAGAGGGATTGCCCCAGAGTGGTATATAATGAGATAAGTGAGGATTTCTGTTACATTGTTTATTAATATAGAGCCATGAGGAATATGTATCTCTAAACAAGATGTGCGTTTTTATCTGAGTTGGAATGTTAGACTGGGTAGTTTGAAGCAGTGCCCCAAGGGCGAATGGATGAAAAATAGCTTGCTCAAGGTCAGAGTTAGTGTATATAGCTTTACTTAACATCCAGTCACTAATGTACCTGAAAAATATGGATGACGAGTAAGTCACCAAATCTGGACAACCCAACCCACCCATCTTTTTAGGGGTTTTCATTTTAGCCCTGGCAATCCTTGGCCGTTTATTATGCCAAATAAATTTTGAAAACAAAGTGTCCAACCTAGCCATATCTGTTCTCTGCAGGGCAACAGGCAGCATATGCATAAAATACAAGATTTTCGGGAATATAATTGACTGGATAATTGCAATCCTTCCCAGTAAATATACAGGAAGTTCTGACCATGCTTCCAATTTAGTGGCTATTTTTGTTATCACCGTTGAGAAATTTAATGCATAAAGGTGTGACAAATTAGAGCATATCTGGACACCTAAATATTTAAAGGAAGAAGATGCTACAGTAAGTGGTATATGGATATTTTCCAGAAAATCGGAAGTAGTATTTCCAAGAAGTAATATCTCTGATTTTGTTAAATTAACCTTGTAACCCGAGAGCAACCCGAATGATTCAATAAGTTTCAGTAGAGCAGGTAATGAATGAGTAGGATTAGAGCGAAATATAAGAGTATCGTCTGTGAATAGGGCAATTTTTAATTCCTCAGAATTAATAGTAATCCCTTGAATGATAGGAGAGGTACGTACTGCAACAGCAAGAGGCTCAATGGCAACTGCAAAAAGGAGGGGTGAGAGCGGGCAACCTTGGCGTGTTCCTCTACCCAGAACGAAGGGGGAAGAGAGAATACCATTACAAGCTATTCGCAATTTGGGGGAAGAGTATAGTGTACGGAGCATATTTATGAAAGAATGAGGGAAACCAAAATTTGTTAAGGTTTGGTATAGATGAGGCCATAAAACTAAATCAAAAGCCTTTTCCGCGTCTAATGTGAGCACCATACTAGAGGAGGAAGTAGAAGAGGCCGAACTAGCATGTTGTATAGCTGCCAGTACCCGCCGTACATTGACTACAGAATGTCTCCCGGAAATGAAACCCGTTTGATCTTTATGAATAATCAAAGGTAAAATAGGCTTCAATCTCTCTGCCAATATCTTCGTAAATATTTTGTAATCAATATTGAGAAGAGAGATCGGCCTATAGGAGCCTGGTTGGGCAAGGTTTCGTTCAGGTTTTGGCAAAAACTTTATTATAGTATCTGAAAAATACAAAGGTAGGGAGCCCTGATTTATAATAGAATTAATACAGTCTGTCAATGGTTGAACAATTTGGAGGGTCATCAATTTATAAAATTCGTTAGAAAATCCATCTGGGCCTGGTGCTTTAGACAATGCTAGTTTCCCTATAGCCCAGGTTACCTCCTTAGGTGCAATGGGATCAATAAAGTGACAAGCCAGTAATTCAGGCACTTGAGGCAAAGATAACGAATCCCAGTAAGACTGGGGTTGGGGAGGGGGAGCAGATAAAGTAGGAGTATCAGAATGAGATGAATCAATCGGGTTACCCTCTGGAGGGGAATATAAGTTTACATAAAAATCTCTCATAACATCTACAATTTGAGCATCAGTGTTCGTCAGTTGTCCATTCGGTGCTAAAAGAGGGTGCACCGTAGTTTGCTGCCTAGGGCCCTGCAAGAGACCAGTGAGCAATTTGCCCAAGATGCTAGTAAGAAGCTAAAGCAAAGTTAGAAGGAAGAAAGACATATATATATATAACATACATGCAGGACGGCACTCAATGGACTTATGTACTGGTAAAGAAACGTTCACAACTCCATATACATCAACGTTTCGGGTTTAATACCCATCTTCAGGATACAGCAACAAATAGATAACAACTGTACATACCTTAAATACATGGTGAACTGTCCCCGCAGCTCCGGCCAGTGCCGCCAGCCTCACTTCTGGTCGCTTCCGGTACAGTGCATGTTGGGAGCTACTCCGTCGCCACAGCAACCCTGCGCAACAGCAGTAATACATAGAAAAACACCTACAATCAAAGAAAAACGTGCTTATTACATAAAACAAACACAGCATCCAGTACTGTTAGATACAGTATAACTTACAACATCTATCATAAGATACGATAAGATAACTAATGTATTAAAACGTATCATAGTTGAAGTACTCGGTTGTACGCCTGTTGCTATGGCAATCCAGTAGTATTATTACATATTATAGAAATTGATAGATGTGCATGCTATAGTTAAAGCTAAAAAAAAAATACGATATGTTAATCACATATAAAACTACAAAAAAACATTGAAGGAAAGATGATCATTCAAACCCTTGGGTTTGACTGTATCCAGATAGAATATCCATTTGCTTTCTAATTGCAGCAATCGCTTATGGCGATCACCACAACGTACTGACTCAGAGACATGATCGATTATAATATGTCTAAAACATGATAAACTGTGCTTAAATTCCACAAAGTGTCTGGCTACAGGCTGGTTGGATACTTTACCAAGAAGAGCAGCCCGGATAGATGACCTGTGCATACTCATCTGTTCCCGGAAAGTCTGTATAGTTTTCCCGATATAGCACAGGCCACATGGGCATTTAATCAGATACACTACATAAGAGGAAGTACAAGTGACTGCAGCTTTAATTGTAAATCATCATCAAGAATATGGATGAAAAAAGTACTTGCTGGCGATCATGTGTTGACATGTAGTGCATCCTGTGCATTTATAACAGCCTCTACGTCTTACTTGCCTATATGTATCAAACGAGGATTGTTCCGTGATATCCGGTCACACTAACCAATCACGTAAATTCTGGCCTCTTTTGAGGCATGACATTGGATTTAATGCTTTAAATGATTTGAGTTCTTTATCTCCTTGTACAATTGGCCACAAATTCCTTACTGATCTCTCTAACGTATTGTGCAGGGTGTTGAATTTCCTAACCCAATGTATCTTGTCCGTCAATTTCTTTTCTTCCTTATCCTTAAGGAAGTCTGTCCTGGAGATCTCATCTACCCTACATCTGGCTACAGCCAAAGTTGTCTCAGAGTATCCACGGCTTCTAAATTTATCAGACATCTTTTCCAAATCCTTAGATAGTGTATCTTCATCACTCGTGATTCTCTTTACCCTTAACATTTGTGAATAGGGTAAACTTTTTTTGGTAGGTAAAGGGTGATGGCTGCTAGCCAGGAGAAGGGTGTTCCTATCAGTCAGTTTACTGTAAAGTGCTGTCGAGATCTTATTATCCTTAATTAGGATTTGGACATCAAGGTAGTTAATACTCTCTAAACTGAGAGTATAAGTATTTTTAATAGGACAGTCTCTACTATTCATGGATTCCATGTGATCAATAAAGACCTCCTAACTGTCATGACAAAAAAAGATGATGTCATCGATGTATCTGTAATAGAAGGGTATCATGTCACGCACGTCCATGTTGAAAAAATGTTCCTCCTTTATCAGAAACATATACGCATTTGCGTAGGCTGGCACGACCTGAGAACCCATAGCACATCCAGTGCATTGTAAAAAGAACTGCCCATTAAAATAAAAATAGTTCTTATATAAGACAAATTCAAGAAGGTAGATAAATAAATCTATATCTGGTCCTTGATACCATGGGTTATCTGTTATCAATTTGCGAACTGCTTGTAATCCTTCAGCGTGAGGAATGTTTGTGTATAGACTAACGATGTCTAAGGTGCACATCCAGATGTTATCAGTAACAGAGTCCATATCATGCAATTTAACCAGCAAAGTCATGCTGTCCGTCAGGTAAGTGTCTCGTGCTTGGACACACGGTTGGAGAAAGAAATCCAAATATTCAGATATCCTACTAGTCAAAGATTTTCTTGCAGAGATGATTGGACGGTCCGGCGGCCTCATCAAATTCTTATGAATTTTGGGCAAGCTGTACAGTAGTGGAATTTTTGGAAAATCCATCTTCAAAAAAAAGTTGGTATCGCTATCAATAATGCCTTGAGTAGTGGCCTTATCCAACATTGCATCAAGCTGTTGTTTATATTGAGTAATAGGATTAAAAGGTAGTTTTGTGTAGACTTTATCATCAGAGTTGTCTGTCCAATTCTTCTTGGTAATGGTGGATGACCGGAATGACAACACCACCCCCCTTGTCAGCCGGGTGAATCACTATATCCTTATAGGACCCCAGATCTTGTAGCGCTTGGAACTCTAATTTGGAGAGGTTTCTCCTCACGGAATTCTTTTTTTTAGATGCTTCCAACACTTGCACGTCCAATGCCTTCATAAAAGCTGCTAAAGAGATATTATTTGACATAGGATCGAATGTAGATTTTCTCTTAAAGCGATAATCTGTCTGAGACACACCCATGGTATTCTCCTTTGTTCCAAAAAATTCCTTAAGCTTCAAATGGCAGTATAGGACTGTTTGATCTATTTTTCAGTCTAGATGATTAAATGTAGAGGTAGGTACGATGCTTAAACCTTTATTGAGGACATCCAATTCAACTGATGTAAGAGTTCTGTCTGACAGGTTGAACACTAGGTCTACTTTGCTTGACCTCATCCTTTTGATGTTGCCCCTGTGGCCTTGCCCACCCCTCCTCATTGGTTTTGTTTTTGGCCGCATCCAGCGCGGGTCCTCACCCCTAAAGGGGGCTTAGCAACGGAGGTGGATGGTTGATGAGATTGCACTGAATCTTCTCCTGAAGATGAATAGGCTTCACTTGACATCTGATAATCTCTATTAAATCTTCCTCTACAAAATTTAGGGAAACGAGTATGTAGTTGTTCCCACGATGAACCTGACAACCATTGATACACACACTGTTCAGCGTAGTCTCTGTTCACAGTTTCCATCTTTTGTTTCTTAAAATTGATCAACTCACGTTTGTAAGTCACCACCTGCTGTGTCAGTTTCTCAATAAGGTTACCCTTAGGATCATCAATGAGAGTCTGTTTATGCTGGGTTTAAAAATCAAGAATTTTAGCCCCGATAACGGACAATTCATGTGCTGACTCTTCAATTACTAAAGTTATAAGGTAAAAAGCACATTTGTAAAGCACCGCCACCCATCTGCGGCAAAATTCGTTATTATACCGCCCGATGGTGGAAGTATTTCTTACTCGGAACCCACGAGGTAACTTTTTTCCCTGTGGTGCTCCGAGAGAGTAACCCCATGCAATAAAAAATATTTTTCTTTCTTTCTCAATTTTAAGAGAGCTGAAAACAAATCATCCACTGGTATGTCATATTCTGTGTCATCCAATCTCTCTTTAAACAACACGGATTCTGATTCACTTTCAGAGAAGCTTAGGATCTCTCCCAAAGGTAGATTGATCACATTAACTCCTCCTACATCACTACCAGTCGGTTGCGTCATATTAGCAACCTAATAATACAGCTCCAACTTGGTATCCCAACAGAAATAATAATGCTGTAGAATGTGCAAAAATGATGTGTGATGTACAATAACTGGTTAAAAACACATATTGTGTACCATAATAACTGGGTCACAAAGGGGAACCAGATGAGATGACTTCCAATGGTGTATAAACGTATCCTGCTGGATGCTCATTAGTGAAGGAGTGCTCAGACAGTCAGGGAAAATCCGCAGGCAGTACTCACAGTCAGTCCCAAATGTAAAACGTCCATATGGTCGGCACTCCCATATTTATACAGCTTGCCAAGGTACCCTTGCATCCTTTTTTGGCATTGTGGTTATGAGGTCTTTATTGATCACATGGAATCCGTGAATAGTAGAGACTGTCCTATTAAATATACTTATACTCTCAGTTTAGAGAGTATTAACTACCTTGATGTCCAAATCCTAATTAAGGATAATAAGATCACGACAGCACTTTACAGTAAACTGACCGATAGGAACATCCTTCTCCTGGCTAGCAGCCATCATCCTGTAGCTACCAAAAATAGTCTACCCTATTCACAAATGTTAAGGGTAAAGAGAATCACGAGTGATGAAGATACACTTTCTAAGGATTTGGAAAAGATGTCTGATAAATTTAGAAGCCGTGGATACTCTGAGACAACTTTGGCTGTAGCCAGATGTAGGGTGGCTGAGATCTCCAGGACAGACCTCCTTAAGGATAAGGAAGAAAAGAAATCGACGGACAAGATACATTGGGTTAGGAAATTCCATACCCTGCACAATACGGTAGAGACATCAATAAGGAATTTGTGGCCAATTGTACAAGGATATAAAGAACTCAAATCATTTAAAGCATTAAATCCAATGTCATGCCTCAAAAGAGGCCAGAATTTACGTGATTGGTTAGTGTGACCGGCTATATCACGACACAATCCTCGTTTGATCCATATAGGTTAGTAAGAATTGGAGGCTGTTACAAATGCACAGGATGCACTACATGTCGACACATGATCGCCAGCAAGTACTTTTTTCATCCATATTCTGGATGACGATTTACAATTAAAGCTGCAGTCACTTGTACTTCCTCTTATGTAGTGTATCTGATTAAATGCCCATGTGGCCTGTGCTATATCGGGAAAACTATACAGACTTTCCAGGAATGGATGAGTATGCACAGGTCCTCTATCCGAGCTGCTCTTCTTGGTAAAGTATCCGAGCAGCCTGTAGCCAGACACTTTGTGGAATTTAAGCACAGTTTATCATGTTTTAGACATATTATAATCGATCATGTCTTTGAATCAGTACGTGGCGGTGATCGCCATAAGCGATTGCTGCAATTAGAAAGCAAATGGATATTCTATCTGGATACTGTCAAACCCAAGGGTTTGAATGATCATCTTTCCTTCAATGTTTTTTTGTAGTTTTATATATGATTAACTTATCATATTTTTTCAGCTTTAACTATAGCATGCGCATCTATCAATTTCTATAATATGTAATATTACTACTGGGTTGCCACAGCAACAGGCAGACACCTGGGTACTTCAACTATGATACGTTTCAATAGATTAGTTTTCTTATCATATCCTATGATAGATGTAAGTTATACTTTATCTAACAGATCTGGATGCTGTGTTTGTTTTATGTAATAAGCACGTTTTTGTTTGATTGTAGGTGTTTTTCTATGTATTACTGCTGTTGCGCAGGGTTGCCGTGGTGACGGAGTAGCTCCCAACATGCACTGTATTGGAAGCCACCGGAAGTGAGGCTGGCAGCGCTGGCCGGAGCTCAGCGTTCAGTTCACCATGTACTTAAGGTATGTACAGTTGTTATCTGTTTGTTGCTGTATCCTGAAGATGGGTATTAAACCCGAAACAATGATGTATATGGAGTTGTGAGCGTTTCTTTGCCAGTACATAAGTCCATTGAGTGCCGTCCTGCATGTATGATATATTTACCTTTTCATTGACTGGCACCTTGGCAAGCTGTATAAATATGGGAGTGCCGACCATATGGACTTATATATATATATATATATATAGCTCCATATAAGAAACGGCATTCAGAGTCGACATTATCAGCAAGATACAACACTGTATTGTGGTCAAGTACTTTCGTTTCGGGGACAGTACCCCGTCTTCAGGACCTTACAGCAAAAGAGACAGATACAATTTGACAGACTTACCCACTCTTTAAATCCCCTAGGTCCAATCCGTTCCTTTCACACTTCCCGCGCCGCAGCGGGCACCCGCAGCTTGGATCCGGCAAGCGTGACGAACTTCCGGCAGGAAGCGGTCCCGTTGTCATGGAAATCAACAGGCTTGCGCGCCACCTAGAGCGTGCAGCCTGCGTTCCAAGACCTCCAGTCTCAATTCCGCCTATCACAACAAGACGGCTTCCATTGCTGCAGAGTTCACAACGCTGACCACGGGGAGATGAACAGGATATGGGAGAGGCTGTACACCAAAACATACATGTAATAAAACAAACATCAAACAACATACATAATATACACAAAATATAAAATCGTGATATAGGACAGACAATTAAAAGCAGCACAATGGTGAATACTGCCACCTCACACCCGGGGCATGCTCCTGATGATCAGGAACATCCCCGTTTATGTGGGGGGGGAGCAGTCTAAGAGCCAAACATCGCGATCACAAATTGTGGACGATCCATCTCATGCCCACCAACACAAAGAGCAACTTGTTCTATAGAATGACTCACAGGTTAACTACCACCTACAAGAGTACACACTTAAATCCACCCAGGAAGGGCACCAGAATCTAAATTAGACTGTTGGCTCTTAGACTGTATACAGTATACAGTATACAGTATACAGTTTTGTATCTTGCTGATAATGTCGACTCTGAGTGCCGTTTCTTATATGGAGCTGTGAATTTCATGACGCTGCACTGGGGCATGCTGTATCTGACAAAGTGAGTGCCGGCAATATATGACTTTATATATATATATATATATATATACAGTTCCAATGGCGGACAATAAGGCACTCCAGAGGCTCAATGTAAACGGCAACAATGTATTGACAAGAGCGACGTTTCGGGGCAGAGCCCCTTCCTCAAGGCATACCAATTATTGGTATGCCTTGAGGAAGGGGCTCTGCCCCGAAACGTCGCACAGCGTCTATTCACCGCTGCTCTGCTAAGCAGGGTAGCAATGACAGGAGCCTCCCAACTGCCCCCCCCCCCGCCGCAGGACACTGCTGCCCGCAGGTGGGACAGCGGGACAGTCCCCAAAAACCGGGACTGTCCCGTGAAAATCGGGACAGTTGGGAGGTATGTGATACTGTACGTGCAAATGACAATCTTATGGGTGTGTCATGGATGTGTAGCTCAATGCGACAGATTAGAATGGGCATAGCTTCATTATATCCATAGCTGTGTTGGCATTGCCTATGACTCAGAACCAGGCCCAATATAGTTTTATTCAGTAGATTTAAAAAATTGACTTACAGTAGTAACTAAGAGATGAGATACACAATGCAAATGGCAGAGTTATATTTATATGTGTAATGGGAATAATATACCAGATGTAAGTGTGACAAGTCCCTGTGTGTTATGTCTATTTTACTGCTTGTTTTTCTAGGTAAATATAACTCTCACTTTATTCTAAGTACAAGAATAAGCCACATAACATATATAAACCTCTCTCCGTCTCACCTCTTACCAGACTGCTGATTACACCATTACACTCCATGACGCTGTCAGTGAATAGTCTGCAGGGAGAGGACACAGTCTCAGCAATGTGTCTGACATTTGGCAATATTCTATCTACGTTATTAATCAGAATGTTCTGGTTGCTGGTCCTGTGTGTTCCCACCTGCAGATCAGCCTCATCATCCTCAGCACCCGGCTGTCAGCTTACTATGAGGGAATTTATGTTTGAATATAAATATTCCAAGGATGGAGATATAATCATAGGAGGAATATTCAGTGTACATTCTATGCTATTTCCATCATCCTATAGCAATCCTTTTCCTGATCAACTCTGTGAATTGTAAGAACTGTTTATGTGATTTAACTTTGATAAAACCTATTTAGGCAGTGGGAGGTCTACACTTTCTATTACCACAGTGAGTATGTATACATGGCAATGCCGGGTCAGGATCCTGAGATGGGTGTAATTCTACTTACAGCATTATAAGCAGGCAGGTGCTGTAACTTTATACATGCTGCTTTCCATCACATGTATACTGGAGTTATTATACCCATGTTATCCTGGACAAGGCATTCTCATGTTGACTTGCTCGCTGTGAGAGACAGATCATTGTTTTTTTATCATTTCAGAAGATATATTTTTATAGACATTTAATAGTTTTTAAAGAGCTAGTCAGTGTGTGACCAGTTACCGCTTTATCCCGGCACTAATTTATAATTACAGGTAAAGTACTCTTATATGAACCAATAATGCAGCTGCTGTAGTCAAAGCGTTCAGTTGCTGATCTGACCAAATAAACTACTAACAAAAAGAGACTAAAATATAGACTGACCACAATTGTATGAATATGACATATATATATAAAAAGAAAGATTCTCATGTACAGTATACTGTATGCATCGTGTACTCCATAAAACTGCTAAACTGAAAACTGAATATAAAATATACAAGGCGCATCCTTATTATAAAATATATTAAACTAATAACATGTTTCTTTCTATGGTGATATATTTTATATAAACCCTGTGAGGGAGATGTACTAAGCCTTGAAAAGTGATAAATATCACGGTGATAAAGTACCAGCCAATCAGCTCCTAACTGCCATGTTACAGGCTGGGTTTGAAAAATGACAGATAGGAGCTGATTGGTTGGTACTTTATCACTCTGCATATTACTAATCAAGGCTTAGTACATGTATAAATGCTGCAGTAGTTATTATGAGCACATGCTGCTTGTATAATGCAAAGTATTATGTGAAAATGACCCAGTCCACAGATCTATATTATTATATCATTAGGGGGAATAGCGAGACCTCCATATGCTGTCCCTCCAATGCAGTGGTGTGCGGTGGGGTGAAGCAGGTGAGGCAGAGTCTTTACTGTCATACTAACGTTTAAAATAGAGTTTTGACTATATAAAGAATACGAAAAATACAAAGAATATATTACAAATATCTTCTGTGCATTATTCTAATCATTTTTATAGTCAAAACTCTGGAAAAAAAGGTCTATAGCAGGTGAAGCAGTGCCGCCTCTTCCCCACATACCCCCCCTCCCCTGCATATCTTTTCTGCACAACTCTTATCAAACCTCACCAAATTTCCATGATTTTATAATGCTTCAGCTTTGCATAATACCCACATGTATATACCACTGCAACTGTGTATAATACCCACATGTATATACTGCTGCACCTGTGTATAATGTCCACATGTATATACTACTGCACCTGTGTATAATGCCTACATGTATATACTGCTGCACCTGTGTATAATGTTCACTTGTATATACTGCTGCTCCTGTGTATAATGCCCACATGTATATACTGCTGCACCTGTGTATAATACCCACATGTATATACTACTGCACCTGTGTATAATGTCCACATGTATATAATACTGCACCTGTGTATAATACCCACATGTATATACTGCTGCACCTGTGTATAATGCCCACATGTATATACTGCTGCTCCTGTGTATAATGCCCACATGTATATACTGCTGCTCCTGTGTATAATGCCCACATGTATATACTGCTGCACCTGTGTATAATGTCCACATGTATATAATACTGCACCTGTGTATAATGCCTACATGTATATACTGCTGCACCTGTGTATAATGTTCACTTGTATATACTGCTGCTCCTGTGTATAATGCCCACATGTATATACTGCTGCAACTATGTATAATGCCCACATGTATATACTGCTGCAACTATGTATAATGCCCACATGTATATATACTGCTGCAACTGTGTGTAATGCCCACATGTATATACTGCTGCACCTGTGTAAAATGCCCACATGTATATACCGCTGCACCTTTGTTTAATGCTCACATGTATATACTGCTGCCACTGTGTATAATGCGCAAATGTATATACTGCAGCACCTCTATATTCCGCTGCACCTGTGTATAATGCTCACATGTTTATACCGCTGCTTCTGTGTATAATGCCGACATGTAGATGCTGCTGCACCTGTGTATAATGCCCACATGTATATACTGCTGCACCTGTGTATAATGCCAACATGTTTATACCGCTGCTTCTGTGTATAATGCCGACATGTAGATGCTGCTGCACCTGTGTATAATGCCCACATGTATATACTGCTGCACCTGTGTATAATGTAGAGATGAGCGGGTTCGGTTCCTCGGAATCCGAACCCGCCCGAACTTCAGGTTTTTTTACACGGGTCCGAGCGACTCGGATCTTCCCGCCTTGCTCGGTTAACCCGAGCGCGCCCGAAGGTCATCATCCCGCTGTCGGATTCTCGCGAGGCTCGGATTCTATCGCGAGACTCGGATTCTATATAAGGAGCCGCGCGTCGCCGCCATTTTCACACGTGCATTGAGATTGATAGGGAGAGGACGTGGCTGGCGTCCTCTCCGTTTATAGAGAAGAGAGTGAGACTAGAGTAGAGAGAGACACAGTATTTACTTTAGTAACTTTGGGGAGCATTAGGAGGAGTACTACTACTTGCTGAAGTGATAGTGTGACTGTATATCTGACTTGTGGGGGAGACAGTGGGGAGCAGTTAGAGTCTGAGAGCAGGAGTACATATTTTAACGTACAGTGCACACTTTTGCTGCCAGAGTGCCACACTGCCATTGTGACCACACTGACCACCAGTATATATTGTGATTGTCTGCTTAGGAGTACTACTTGCAAGTTGCTGATAGTGTGACCAGTGACCTGACCACCAGTTTAATTAATCACCACCAGTTTAATATATATATATATATATATATATATAATTGTATATAATATATATATATAATTGTATACCACCTACCCGTGTTTTTTTTTTCTTTCTTCTTGATACATACTACTATAGTAGCTTACTGTAGCAGTCTGCGGTGCTGCTGAGCTGACAGTGTCCAGCAGGTCCGTCATCAGTCATTACATAATAAATATATATACCTGTCCGGCTGCAGTACTAGTGATATTATATATATATATATATTAATTTCATCTCATTATCATCCAGTCTATATTAGCAGCAGACACAGTATGGTAGTCCACGGCTGTAGCTACCTCTGTGTCGGCAGTCGCTGGTCCATCCATAATTGTATACCACCTACCCGTGTTTTTTTTCTTTTCTTTCTTCTTGATACATACTACTATAGTAGCTTACTGTAGCAGTCTGCGGTGCTGCTGAGCTGACAGTGTCCAGCAGGTCCGTCATCAGTCATTACATAATAAATATATATACCTGTCCGGCTGCAGTACTAGTGATATTATATATATATATATTAATTTCATCTCATTATCATCCAGTCTATATTAGCAGCAGACACAGTACGGTAGTCCACGGCTGTAGCTACCTCTGTGTCGGCAGTCACTGGTCCATCCATAATTGTATACCACCTACCCGTGGTTTTTTTTTTCTTTCTTCTTGATACATACTACTATAGTAGCTTACTGTAGCAGTCTGCGGTGCTGCTGAGCTGACAGTGTCCAGCAGGTCCGTCATCAGTCATTACATAATAAATATATATACCTGTCCGGCTGCAGTACTAGTGATATTATATATATATATATTAATTTCATCTCATTATCATCCAGTCTATATTAGCAGCAGACACAGTACGGTAGTCCACGGCTGTAGCTACCTCTGTGTCGGCAGTCACTGGTCCATCCATAATTGTATACCACCTACCCGTGGTTTTTTTTTCTTTCTTCTTGATACATACTACTATAGTAGCTTACTGTAGCAGTCTGCGGTGCTGCTGAGCTGACAGTGTCCAGCAGGTCCGTCATCAGTCATTACATAATAAATATATATACCTGTCCGGCTGCAGTACTAGTGATATTATATATATATATATATATTAATTTCATCTCATTATCATCCAGTCTATATTAGCAGCAGACACAGTACGGTAGTCCACGGCTGTAGTTACCTCTGTGTCGGCAGTCGCTGGTCCATCCATAATTGTATACCACCTACCCGTGTTTTTTTTTTTTTCTTCTTGATACATACTACTATAGTAGCTTACTGTAGCAGTCTGCGGTGCTGCTGAGCTGACAGTGTCCAGCAGGTCCGTCATCAGTCATTACATAATAAATATATATACCTGTCCGGCTGCAGTACTAGTGATATTATATATATATATATATTAATTTCATCTCATTATCATCCAGTCTATATTAGCAGCAGACACAGTACGGTAGTCCACGGCTGTAGCTACCTCTGTGTCGGCAGTCGCTGGTCCATCCTTAATTGTATACCACCTACCCGTGGTTTTTTTTTTCTTTCTTCTTGATACATACTACTATAGTAGCTTACTGTAGCAGTCTGCGGTGCTGCTGAGCTGACAGTGTCCAGCAGGTCCGTCATCAGTCATTACATAATAAATATATATACCTGTCCGGCTGCAGTACTAGTGATATATATATATATATATATATATATATATTAATTTCATCTCATTATCATCCAGTCTATATTAGCAGCAGACACAGTACGGTAGTCCACGGCTGTAGCTACCTCTGTGTCGGCAGTCGCTGGTCCATCCATAATTGTATACCACCTACCCGTGGTTTTTTTTTTCTTTCTTCTTGATACATACTACTATAGTAGCTTACTGTAGCAGTCTGCGGTGCTGCTGAGCTGACAGTGTCCAGCAGGTCCGTCATCAGTCATTACATAATAAATATATATACCTGTCCGGCTGCAGTACTAGTGATATTATATATATATATATTAATTTCATCTCATTATCATCCAGTCTATATTAGCAGCAGACACAGTACGGTAGTCCACGGCTGTAGCTACCTCTGTGTCGGCAGTCGCTGGTCCATCCATAATTGTATACCACCTACCCGTGGTTTTTTTTTTCTTTCTTCTTGATACATACTACTATAGTAGCTTACTGTAGCAGTCTGCGGTGCTGCTGAGCTGACAGTGTCCAGCAGGTCCGTCATCAGTCATTACATAATAAATATATATACCTGTCCGGCTGCAGTACTAGTGATATTATATATATATATATTAATTTCATCTCATTATTATCCAGTCTATATTAGCAGCAGACACAGTACGGTAGTCCACGGCTGTAGCTACCTCTGTGTCGGCAGTCGCTGGTCCATCCATAATTGTATACCACCTACCCGTGTTTTTTTTTTTCTTTCTTCTTGATACATACTACTATAGTAGCTTACTGTAGCAGTCTATGGTGCTGCTGAGCTGACAGTGTCCAGCAGGTCCGTCATCAGTCATTACATAATAAATATATATACCTGTCCGGCTGCAGTACTAGTGATATTATATATATATATATATATATTAATTTAATCTCATTATCATCCAGTCTATATTAGCAGCAGACACAGTACGGTAGTCCACTGCTGTAGCTACCTCTGTGTCGGCAGTCGCTGGTCCATCCATAATTGTATACCACCTACCTGTGTTTTTTTTTTTTTTTTTCTTTCTTCTTGATACATACTACTATAGTAGCTTACTGTAGCAGTCTGCGGTGCTGCTGAGCTGACAGTGTCCAGCAGGTCCGTCATCAGTCATTACATAATAAATATATATACCTGTCCGGCTGCAGTACTAGTGATATTATATATATATATTAATTTCATCTCATTATCATCCAGTCTATATTAGCAGCAGACACAGTACGGTAGTCCACGGCTGTAGCTACCTCTGTGTCGGCAGTCGCTGGTCCATCCATAATTGTATACCACCTACCCGTGTTTTTTTTTTTTTTCTTTCTTCTTGATACATACTACTATAGTAGCTTACTGTAGCAGTCTGCGGTGCTGCTGAACTGACAGTGTCCAGCAGGTCCGTCATCAGTCATTACATAATAAATATATATACCTGTCCGGCTGCAGTACTAGTGATATTATATATATATATATTAATTTCATCTCATTATCATCCAGTATATATTAGCAGCAGACACAGTACGGTAGTCCACGGCTGTAGCTACCTCTGTGTCGGCAGTCGCTGGTCCATCCATAATTGTATACCACCTACCCGTGGTTTTTTTTTTCTTTCTTCTTGATACATACTACTATAGTAGCTTACTGTAGCAGTCTGCAGTGCTGCTGAGCTGACAGTGTCCAGCAGGTCCGTCATCAGTCATTACATAATAAATATATATACCTGTCCGGCTGCAGTACTAGTGATATTATATATATATATATATTAATTTCATCTCATTATCATCCAGTCTATATTAGCAGCAGACACAGTACGGTAGTCCACGGCTGTAGCTACCTCTGTGTCGGCAGTCGCTGGTCCATCCATAATTGTATACCACCTACCCGTGGTTTTTTTTTTTCTTTCTTCTTGATACATACTACTATAGTAGCTTACTGTAGCAGTCTGCGGTGCTGCTGAGCTGACAGTGTCCAGCAGGTCCGTCATCAGTCATTACATAATAAATATATATACCTGTCCGGCTGCAGTACTAGTGATATTATATATATATATATATTAATTTCATCTCATTATCATCCAGTCTATATTAGCAGCAGACACAGTACGGTAGTCCACGGCTGTAGCTACCTCTGTGTCGGCAGTCGCTGGTCCATCCATAATTGTATACCACCTACCCGTGGTTTTTTTTTTCTTTCTTCTTGATACATACTACTATAGTAGCTTACTGTAGCAGTCTGCGGTGCTGCTGAGCTGACAGTGTCCAGCAGGTCCGTCATCAGTCATTACATAATAAATATATATACCTGTCCGGCTGCAGTACTAGTGATATTATATATATATATTAATTTCATCTCATTATCATCCAGTCTATATTAGCAGCAGACACAGTACGGTAGTCCACGGCTGTAGCTACCTCTGTGTCGGCAGTCGCTGGTCCATCCATAATTGTATACCACCTACCCGTGTTTTTTTTTTCTTTCTTCTTGATACATACTACTATAGTAGCTTACTGTAGCAGTCTGCGGTGCTGCTGAGCTGACAGTGTCCAGCAGGTCCGTCATCAGTCATTACATAATAAATATATATACCTGTCCGGCTGCAGTACTAGTGATATTATATATATATATATATATATATATATTAATTTCATCTCACTATCATCCAGTCTATATTAGCAGCAGACACAGTACGGTAGTCCACGGATGTAGCTACCTCTGTGTCGGCAGTAGCTGGTCCATCCATAAGTATACTAGTATCCATCCATCTCCATTGCTTACCTGAGGTGCCTTTTAGTTGTGCCTATTAAAATATGGAGAACAAAAATGTTGAGGTTCCAAAATTAGGGAAAGATCAAGATACACTTCCACCTCGTGCTGAAGCTGCTGCCACTAGTCATGGCCGAGACGATGAAATGCCAGCAACGTCATCTGCCAAGGCCGATGCCCAATGTCATAGTACAGAGCATGTAAAATCCAAAACACCAAATATCAGTAAAAAAAAGGACTCCAAAATCTAAAATAAAATTGTCGGAGGAGAAGCGTAAACTTGCCAATATGCCATTTACCACACGGAGTGGCAAGGAACGGCTGAGGCCCTGGCCTATGTTCATGGCTAGTGGTTCAGCTTCACATGAGGATGGAAGCACTCAGCCTCTCGCTAGAAAAATGAAAAGACTCAAGCTGGCAAAAGCACCGCAAAGAACTGTGCGTTCTTCGAAATCCCAAATCCACAAGGAGAGTCCAATTGTGTCGGTTGCGATGCCTGACCTTCCCAACACTGGACGTGAAGAGCATGCGCCTTCCACCATTTGCACGCCCCCTGCAAGTGCTGGAAGGAGCACCCACAGTCCAGTTCCTGATAGTCAGATTGAAGATGTCAGTGTTGAAGTACACCAGGATGAGGAGGATATGGGTGTTGCTGGCGCTGGGGAGGAAATTGACAAAGAGGATTCTGATGGTGAGGTGGTTTGTTTAAGTCAGGCACCCGGGGAGACACCTGTTGTCCGTGGGAGGAATAGGGCCGTTGACATGCCTGGTGAAAATACCAAAAAAATCAGCTCTTCGGTGTGGAAGTATTTCACCAGAAATGCGGGCAACATTTGTCAAGCCGTGTGTTGCCTTTGTCAAGCTGTAATAAGTAGGGGTAAGGACGTTAACCACCTCGGAACATCCTCCCTTATACGTCACCTGCAGCGCATTCATAATAAGTCAGTGACAAGTTCAAAAACTTTGGGCGACAGCGGAAGCAGTCCACTGACCAGTAAATCCCTTCCTCTTGTAACCAAGCTCACGCAAACCACCCCACCAACTCCCTCAGTGTCAATTTCCTCCTTCCCCAGGAAAGCCAATAGTCCTGCAGGCCATGTCACTGGCAATTCTGACGAGTCCTCTCCTGCCTGGGATTCCTCCGATGCATCCTTGCGTGTAACGCCTACTGCTGCTGGCGCTGCTGTTGTTGCTGCTGGGAGTCGATGGTCATCCCAGAGGGGAAGTCGTAAGCCCACTTTTACTACTTCCACCAAGCAATTGACTGTCCAACAGTCCTTTGCGAGGAAGATGAAATATCACAGCAGTCATCCTGTTGCAAAGCGGATAACTGAGGCCTTGACAACTATGTTGGTGTTAGACGTGCGTCCGGTATCCGCCGTTAGTTCACAGGGAACTAGATAATTTCTTGAGGTAGTGTGCCCCCGTTACAAAATACCATCTAGGTTCCACTTCTCTAGGCATGCGATACCGAGAATGTACACGGACGTCAGAAAAAGACTCACCAGTGTCCTAAAAAATGCAGTTGTACCCAATGTCCACTTAACCACGGACATGTGGACAAGTGGAGCAGGGCAGGGTCAGGACTATATGACTGTGACAGCCCACTGGGTAGATATATGGACTCCCGCCGCAAGAACAGCAGCGGCGGCACCAGTAGCAGCATCTCGCAAACGCCAACTCTTTCCTAGGCAGGCTACACTTTGTATCACCGGTTTCCAGAATACGCACACAGCTGAAAACCTCTTACGGCAACTGAGGAAGATCATCGCGGAATGGCTTACCCCAATTGGACTCTCCTGTGGATTTGTGGCATCGGACAACGCCAGCAATATTGTGTGTGCATTAAATATGGGCAAATTCCAGCACGTCCCATGTTTTGCACATACCTTGAATTTGGTGGTGCAGAATTTTTTAAAAAACGACAGGGGCGTGCAAGAGATGCTGTCGGTGGCCAGAAGAATTGCGGGACACTTTCGGCGTACAGGCACCACGTACAGAAGACTGGAGCACCACCAAAAACGCCTGAACCTGCCCTGCCATCATCTGAAGCAAGAAGTGGTAACGAGGTGGAATTCAACCCTATATATGCTTCAGAGGTTGGAGGAGCAGCAAAAGGCCATTCAAGCCTATACAATTGAGCACGATATAGGAGGTGGAATGTACCTGTCTCAAGCGCAGTGGAGAATGATTTCAACGTTGTGCAAGGTTCTGCAACCTTTTGAACTTGCCACACGTGAAGTCCGTTCAGACACTGCCAGCCTGAGTCAGGTCATTCCCCTCATCAGGCTTTTGCAGAAGAAGCTGGAGGCATTGAAGGAGGAGCTAAAAGGGAGCGATTCCGCTAGGCATGTGGGACTTGTGGATGGAGCCCTTAATTCGCTTAACAAGGATTCACGGGTGGGCAATCTGTTGAAATCAGAGCACTACATTTTGGCCACCGTGCTCGATCCTAGATTTAAAACCTACCTTGGATCTCTCTTTCCGGCAGACACAAGTCTGCTGGTGTTCAAAGACCTGCTGGTGACAAAATTGTCAAGTCAAGCGGAACGCGACCTGTCAACATCTCCTCCTTCACATTCTCCCGCAACTGGGGGTTCGAGGAAAAGGCTCAGAATTCCGAGCCCACCCGCTGGCGGAGATGCAGGGCAGTCTGGAGCGACTGCTGATGCTGACATCTGGTCCGGACTGAAGGACCTGACAACGATTACGGACATGTCGTCTACTGTCACTGCATATGATTCTCTCCCCATTGAAAGAATGGTGGAGGATTATATGAGTGACCGCATCCAAGTAGGCACGTCAGACAGTCCGTACTTATACTGGCAGGAAAAAGAGGCAATTTGGAGGCCCTTGCACAAACTGGCTTTATTCTACCTAAGTTGCCCTCCCACAAGTGTGTACTCCGAAAGAGTGTTTAGTGCCGCCGCTCACCTTGTCAGCAATCGGCGTACGAGGTTACTTCCAGAAAATGTGGAGAAGATGATGTTCATTAAAATGAATTATAATCAATTCCTCCGTGGAGACATTGACCAGCAGCAATTGCCTCCACAAAGTACACAGGGAGCTGAGATGGTGGATTCCAGTGGGGACGAATTGATAATCTGTGTGGAGCGGGATGTACACGGTGATATATCGGAGGATGATGATGAGGTGGACATCTTGCCTCTGTAGAGCCAGTTTGTGCAAGGAGAGATTAATTGCTTCTTTTTCGGTGGGGGTCCAAACCAACCCGTCATTTCAGTCACAGTCGTGTGGCAGACCCTGTCACTGAAATGATGGGTTGGTTAAAGTGTGCATGTCCTGTTTATACAACATAAGGGTGGGTGGGAGGGCCCAAGGACAATTCCATCTTGCACCTCTTTTTTCTTTCATTTTTATTTGCGTCATGTGCTGTTTGGGGAGTGTTTTTTGGAAGGGCCATCCTGCGTGACACTGCAGTGCCACTCCTAGATGGGCCAGGTGTTTGTGTCGGCCACTAGGGTCGCTTAGCTTACTCACACAGCTACCTCATTGCGCCTCTTTTTTTCTTCTTTGCGTCATGTGCTGTTTGGGGAGTGTTTTTTGGAAGGGCCATCCTGCGTGACACTGCAGTGCCACTCCTAGATGGGCCAGGTGTTTGTGTCGGCCACTAGGGTCGCTTAGCTTACTCACACAGCTACCTCATTGCGCCTCTTTTTTTCTTTGCGTCATGTGCTGTTTGGGGAGTGTTTTTTGGAAGGGCCATCCTGCGTGACACTGCAGTGCCACTCCTAGATGGGCCAGGTGTTTGTGTCGGCCACTAGGGTCGCTTAGCTTACTCACACAGCTACCTCATTGCGCCTCTTTTTTTCTTTGCGTCATGTGCTGTTTGGGGGGTGTTTTTTGGAAGGGCCATCCTGCGTGACACAGCAGTGCCACTCCTAGATGGGCCAGGTGTTTGTGTCGGCCACTAGGGTCGCTTATCTTACTCACACAGCTACCTCATTGCGCCTCTTTTTTTCTTTGCGTCATGTGCTCTTTGGGGAGTGTTTTTTGGAAGGGCCATCCTGCGTGACACTGCAGTGCCACTCCTAGATGGGCCAGGTGTTTGTGTCGGCCACTAGGGTCGCTTATCTAACTCACACTGCTACCTCATTGCGCCTCTTTTTTTCTTTGCGTCATGTGCTGTTTGGGGAGTGTTTTTTGGATGGGCCATCCTGCGTGACACTGCAGTGACACTCCTAGATGGGCCAGGTGTTTGTGTCGGCCACTAGGGACCCTTATCTTACTCACACAGCTACCTCATTGCGCCTCTTTTTTTCTTTGCGTCATGTGCTGTTTGGGGAGTGTTTTTTGGAAGGGCCATCCTGCGTGACACTGCAGTGCCACTCCTAGATGGGCCAGGTGTTTGTGTCGGCCACTAGGGTCGCTTATCTTACTCACACAGCTACCTCATTGCGCCTCTTTTTTTCTTTGCGTCATGTGCTGTTTGGGGAGTGTTTTTTGGAAGGGCCATCCTGCGTGACACTGCAGTGCAACTCCTAGATGGGCCAGGTGTTTGTGTCGGCCACTAGGGTCGCTTAGCTTAGTCATCCAGCGACCTCGGTGCAAATTTTAGGACTAAAAATAATATTGTGAGGTGTGAGGTATTCAGAATAGACTGAAAATGAGTGGAAATTATGGTTTTTGAGGTTAATAATACTTTGGGATCAAAATGACCCCCAAATTCTATGATTTAAGCTGTTTTTTAGTGTTTTTTGAAAAAAACACCCGAATCCAAAACACACCCGAATCCGACAAAAAAAATTCGGTGAGGTTTTGCCAAAACGCCGTCGAACCCAAAACACGGCCGCGGAACCGAACCCAAAACCAAAACACAAAACCCGAAAATTTTCAAGTGCACATCTCTAGTATAATGCCAACATGTACATACCGCTGCGCCTGTGTATAATACCCATATTTAAATACACTACTGCTTCTGTGTATAATGCCCACATGTATACTGTATACTGCTACGCCTGTGTATAATGCCCACATTCATACGCTGCTGCAACTGTATATAATGCCAACATGTATGTACCGCTGCGCCTGTGTATAATATCCACATGTATATACCGCTGCACCTGTGTATAATGCCTACATGTATATACTGCTGTACCTGTGTATAATGCCCACATGTATATACTGCTACACCTGTGTATAATGCATACATGTATACACCGCTGAACCTGTGTATAATGCCTCATGTATATACTGCTGCACCTATGTATAATACCCACATGTATACACTGCTGCACCTGTGTATAATGCCCACATGTATATACCGCTGCACCTGTGTACAATGCTGACATGTAGATACTGCTGTGTTTAATACCCACATGTATATACACCGCTACTTCTGTGTATAATGCCCACATGTATACTGTATACTGCTACACCTTTGTATAATGCCCACATTCATATAATGCTGCACCTGTTTATAATGCCAACATGTATATACCGCTGCACCTGTGTATAATACCCACATGTATATACCGCTGCACCTGTGTATATTGACTACATGTATGTACTGCTGCACCTGTGTATAATGCCCACATGTATATACTGCTGCACCTGTGTATAATGCCCACATGTATATACCGCTGTTCATGTGTATAAAACCCACATGTATATACACCGCTGCACCTGTGTATAATAACCACATGTATATACTTCTGCACCTGTGTATAATGCCAACATGTTTATACCGCTGCACCTGTGTATAATGCCCACATGTATATACTGCTGCACCTGTGTATAATGCCCACATGTATATACTGCTACACCTGTGTATAATGCCCACATGTATACACCGCTGCACTTGTGTATAATGCCCACATGTATATACCACTGCACCTGTGTATAATGCCCACATGTTTATACTGCTGCACCTGTGTATAATGCCCACATGTATATACTAGAGATGAGCGGGTTCGGTTCATCGATATCCGAACCCCCCCCGAACTTCCCCTATTTTACACGGGTCCGAGGCAGCCTCGGATCTTCCCGCCTTGCTAGGCTAACCCGAACGCGCCCGAACGTCATCATCCCGCTGTCGGATTCTCCCGAGATTCGGATTCCATATAAAGAGCCGCGCGTCGCCGCCATTTTCACTCGTGCAGTGGAGATTGAACGGAGAGGACGTGGCTACTTTCTCTGCCTGAAAAGCTCCATGTCTGTGCTCAGTGTGCTGCAAATATCTGTGCTCAGTGTGCTGCAAATATCTGTGCTCAGTGTGCTGCATTTTGGTGACCAGCAGTATATAGTTGTACAGTACAGTAGGCCATTGCTGTATCTTGCAGCTCCGTGTCACTGCAAGTATCCATTCCATATCTGTGCTGCATTTTTGTGAGCAGTATATATAGTAGTACAGTGCAACATTTTGGTGACCAACAGTATATAGTTGTATAGTACAGTAGGCCATTGCTGTATCTTGCAGCTCCGTGTCGTGTCACTGCAAGTATCCATTCCATTTTTGTGCTGCATTTTTGTGAGCAGTATATATAGTAGTACAGTGCAGCATTTTGGTGACCAACAGTATATAGTTGTACAGTACAGTAGGCCATTGCTATTGATATAATAATATTACTGGCATATAATTCCACACATTAAAAAATGGAGAACAAAAATGTGGAGGGTGAAATAGGGAAAGATCAAGATACACTTCCAACTAGTGCTGAAGCTGCTGCCACTAGTCATGGCAGAGACGATTCAATGCCATCAACGTCGTCTGCCAAGGCCGATGCCCAATGTCATAGTAGAGAGCATGTAAAATCCCAAAAACTAAAGTTCAGTAAAATGACCAAAAATCTAAATTAAAAGCGTCTGAGGAGAAGCGTAAACTTGCCAATATGCCATTTACGACACGGAGTGGCAAGTAACGGCTGAGGCCCTGGCCTTATATCATGTCTAGTGGTTCAGCTTCACATGAGGATGGAAGCACTTATCCTCCCGCTAGAAAACTGAAAAGAGTTAAGATGGCAAAAGCACAGCAAAGAACTGTGCGTTCTTCTAAATCACAAATCCCCAAGGAGAGTCAAATTGTGTCTGTTGCGATGCCTGACCTTCCCAACACTGGACGGGAAGAGGTGGCGCCTTCCACCATTTGCACGCCCCCTGCAAGTGCTGGAAGGAGCACCCACAGTCCAGTTCCTGATAGTCAAATTGAAGATGTCACTGTTGAAGTACACCAGGATGAGGATATAGGTGTTGATGGTGCTGAGGAGGAAATTGACAAGGAGGATTCTGATGGTGAGGTGGTTTCTTTAAGTCAGGCACCCGGGGAGACACCTTTTGTTCATGGGATAAATACGGCAATTGACATGCCTGGTCAAAATACAAAAAAAATAACCTCTTCGGTGTGGAAATTATTTCAACAGAAATATGAACAACTGGTGTCAAGCCATGTGTTGCCTTTGTCAAGCTGTAATAAGTAGGGGTAAGGACGTTAACCACCTTGGAACATCCTCCCTTATACGTCACCTGGAGCGCATTCATCAGAAGTCATTGACAAGTTCAAAAACTTTGGGTGACAGCGGAAGCAGTCCATTGACAACTAAATCCCTTCCTCTTGTACCCAAGCTCCTGCAAACCACACCACCAACTCCCTCAGTTTCAATTTCCTCCTTAGACAGGAAAGCCAATAGTCCTGCAGGCCATGTCACTGGCAAGTCTGACGAGTCCTCTCCTGACTGGGATTCCTCCGATGGATCATTGAGTGTGACGTCTACTGCTGCTGGCACTGCTGTTGTTGCTGCTGGGAGTCGATCATCATCCCAGAGGGGAAGTCGGAAGACCACTTGTACTACTTCCAGTAAGCAATTGACTGTCCAGCAGTCCTTTGCGAGGAAGATGAAATATCACAGCAGTCATCCTGTTGCAAAGTGGATAACTCAGGCCTTGGCAGCTGTGTTGTGTTAAACGTGCATCCGGTATCCGGTGTTAGTTCACAGGGACTTAGAGAATTTATTGAGGTAGTGTGTCACATGTACCAAATACCATCTAGGTTCCACTTCTCTAGGCAGGCGATACCGAGAATGTACACAGACGTCAGAAAAAGACTCACCAGTGTCCTAAAAAATGCAGTTGTACCCAATGTCCACTTAACCACGGACATGTGGACAAGTGGAGCAGGGCAGACTCAGGACTATATGACTGTGACAGCCCACTGGGTAGATGTATTGCCTCCCGCAACAAGAACAGCAGCGGCGGCACCAGTAGCAGCATCTTGCAAACGCCAACTCGTTCCTAGGCATGCTACGCTTTGTATCACTGCTTTCCATAAGAGGCACACAGCTGACAACCTCTTACGGAAACTGAGGAACATCATTGCAGAATGGCTTACCCCAATGGGACTCTCCTGGGGATTTGTGACATCGGACAATGCCACCAATATTGTGCGTGCATTACATGTGGGCAAATTCCAGCACGTCCCATGTTTTGCACATACATTGCATTTGGTGGTGCAGAATTTTTTAAAAAACGACAGGGGCGTGCAAGAGATGCTGTCGGTGTCCCGAAGAATTGCGGGCCACTTTCGGCATTCAGCCACCGCGTGTCGAAGACTGGAGCACCAGCAAACACTCCTGAACCTGCCCCTCCATCATCTGAAGCAAGAGGTGGTAACGAGGTGGAATTCAACCCTATATATTCTTCAGAGGATAAAGGAGCAGCAAAAGGCCATTCAAGCCTATACATCTGCCTACGATATAGGCAAAGGAGGGGGAATGCACCTGACTCAAGCGCAGTGGAGAATTATTTCAACGTTGTGCAAGGTTCTGCAACCCTTTGAACTTGCCACACGTGAAGTCAGTTCAGACACTGCCAGCCTGAGTCAGGTCATTCCCCTCAACAGGCTTTTGCAGAAGCTGCTGGAGAGATTGAAGGAGGAGCTAAAATGGAGCGATTCCGCTAGTCATGTGGGACTTGTGGATGGAGACCTTAATTCGCTTAACCAGGATTCACGGGTGGTCAAACTGTTGAAATCAGAGCACAACTTTTTGGCCACCGTGCTCGATCCTAGGTTTAAAGCCTATGTTGTATCTCTCTTTCCGGCAGACACAAGTCTGCAGAGGTTCAAAGACCTGCTGGTGAGACACTTGTCAACTCAAGCGGAACGTGACCCATCAACAGCTCCTCCTTCACATTCTCCCACAACTGGGGCTGTGAGGAAAATGCTAAGAATTCCGAGCCCACCCGCTGGCAGTGATGCAGGGCAGTCTGGAGCGAGTGCTGTCATCTGGTCCGGACTGAAGGACCTACCAATGATTACTGACATGTCGTCTACTGTCACTGCTTATGATTCTGTCACCATTGAAAGAATGGTGGAGGATTATATGAGTGACAGCATCCAAGTAGGCAAGTCAGACAGTCCGTACGTATACTGGCAGGAAAAGGGCAATTTGGAGGCCCTTGCACAAACTGGCTTTATTTTACCTAAGTTTCCCCCCCTCCAGTGTGTACTCCGAAAGAGTGTTTAGTGCAGCCGTTCACTTTGTCAGCGATCGGCGTACGAGGTTACTTACACAAAATGTGGAGAAGATGATGTTCATCAAAATGAATTATAATCAATTCCTCTATGGAGACATTCACCAGCAATTGCATCCAGAAAGTACACAGGGACCTGAAATGGTGGATTCTAGTGGGGACAAATTAATACTCTGTGAGGAGGGGGATGTACACAGTGAAAGGGGTGAGGAATCGGAGAATGATGATGAGGTGGACATCTTGCCTCTGTAGAGCCAGTTTGAGCAAGGAGAGATTGATTGCTTCTTATTTTGGTGGTGGCCCAAACCAACCAGTCATTTCAGCCACAGTCGTGTGGCAGACCCTTTCGTTGAAATGATTGGTTTGTTAAAGTGTGCATGTCCTGTTTATACAACATAAGGGTGGGTGGGAGGGCCCAAGGACAATTCCATCTTGCACCTCTTTTTATTTTTTATTTATCTTTGCATCATGTGTTGTTTGGGGTCAATTTTTTTAAGTGCTATCCTGTCTGACACTGCAATGCCACTCCTAGATAGGCAAGGTGTTTGTGCCGCCCACTTGGGTCGCTTAGCTTAGTCATCCAGCTACCTCGGTGCAAATTTTAGGACTAAAAATAATATTGTGAGGTGTGAGGAGTTCAGAATAGACTGGAAATGAGTGGAACTTATGGTTATTGAGGTTAATAATACTATAGGATCAAAAATACCCCCAAATTCTATGATTTAAGCTGTTTTTGAGGAGTTTTTGAAAAAAAAACACCCGAATCCAAAACACACCTGAATCCGACAAAAAAATTTTAGGGAGGTTTTGCCAAAACGCATCCGAATCCAAAACACGGCCACTGAACCGAATCCAAAACCAAAATACAAAACCCAAAAAATGTCCGGTGCACAGCTCTAGTATATACTGCTGCACCTGTGTATAATACTAACATGGATATACTGCTGCACCTGTGTTTAATGCTCACATGTATATACCGCTGCACCTGTGTTTAATGCTCACATGTATATACCGCTGCACCTGTGTATAATACCCACATGTATATAGCACTGCACCTGTGTATAATGCCCACATGTATATACTGCTGCACCTATGTATAATGCCCACATGTATATACTGCTGCACCTGTGTATAATGCCCATATGTATATACTGCTGCACCTGTGTATAATGCCAACATGTACATACCGCTGTGCCTGTGTATAAAACCCACATGTATATAAACCGCTGCTACTGTGTATAATGCCAACATGTATATACCACTGCGCCTGTGTATAATACCCACACGTATATACCGCTGCACCTGTGTATAATGCCCACATGTATATACAGCTGCATCTGTGTATAATGCATATATGTATATACTGCTGTGCCTGTACATAATGCCAACATGTATATACCGTTGTTTCTGTGTATAATACCCACAAGTATATACACCGCTGCACCTGTGTATAATTCCCACATGTATATACTTCTGTACCTCTGTATAATGCCTACATGTATATACCGCTGTACCTGTGTATAATGCCCACATGTATAATCTGCTGCACCCGTGTATAATGCCCACACGTATATACTGCTACACCTGTGTATAATGCCCACATGTAAACACTGCTGCACCTGTGTATAATGCCCACATGTATTTATCACTGCACTTGTGTATAATGCCCACATGTATATACTGCTGCACCTGTGTATAATGCCCACATGTGTATACCGCAGCACCTGAGTATAATGCCCACATGTATATACTGCTGCACCTGTGTACAATGCCTACATGTATATACTGCTGCACCTGTGTATAATGCCAACATGTATATACCGCTGTGCCTGTGATAATACCCACATGTATATATACCGCTGCACCTGTGTATAATGCCCAAATGCATATACTTTTACATCTGTGTATAATGCCAACATGTATATATCGCTGCACCTGTGTATAATGCCCACATGTATATACTGCTGCGTCTGTGTATAATGCCCACATGTATATACTGCTGCGTCTGTGTATAATGCCCACATGTATATACTGTTGCACCTGTGTATAATGCCCACATGTATATACCGCTGCACCTGTGTATAATGTCCACATGTATATACTACTGCACCTGTGTATAATGCCTACTTGTATATACTGCTGCACCTGTGTATAATGCCCACATGTATACACTGCTGCACCTACGTATAATGTCCACATGTATATACTACTGCACCTGTGTATAATGCCCATATGTATATACCACTGCACCTGTGTATAATGACCACATGTATATACCACTGTACCTGTGTATAATGCCCACATGTATATACCACTGCACTTGTGTATATTGCCCAAATGTATATACTGCTGCACCTGTGTATAATGCCCACATGTGTTTACCGCTGCACCTGTGTATAATGTCCACATGTATATACTACTGCACCTGTGTATAATGCCTACTTGTATATACTGCTGCACCTGTGTATAATGCCCACATGTATATACTGCTGCAACTGTGTATAATGCCCACATGTGTATAATGCTGCCTCTGTATATAAATCCCACAAGTATATACTGCTGCACCAGTGTATAATGCCCACATGAATATACCGCAGCACCTGAGTATAATGACCATATGTATATACCGCTGCACCTGTGTATAATGCCCATATGTATATACTGCTGCACCTGTGTATAATGCCCACATGTATACACTGCTGCACCTACGTATAATGTCCACATGTATATACTACTGCACCTGTGTATAATGCCCATATGTATATACCACTGCACCTGTGTATAATGACCACATGTATATACCACTGCACCTGTGTATAATGCCCACATGTATATACCACTGCACTTGTGTATATTGCCCAAATGTATATACTGCTGCACCTGTGTATAATGCCCACATGTGTTTACCGCTGCACCTGTGTATAATGTCCACATGTATATACTACTGCACCTGTGTATAATGCCTACTTGTATATACTGCTGCACCTGTGTATAATGCCCACATGTATATACTGCTGCACCTGTGTATAATGCCCACATGTGTATAATGCTGCCTCTGTATATAAATCCCACAAGTATATACTGCTGCACCAGTGTATAATGCCCACTTGAATATACTGCAGCACCTGAGTATAATGACCACATGTATATACCGCTGCACCTGTGTATAATGCCCATATGTATATACTGCTGCACCTGTGTATAATGCCCACATGTATACACTGCTGCACCTAAGTATAATGTGCACATGTATATACTACTGCACCTGTGTATAATGCCTACATGTATATACTGCTGCATCTGTGTATAATGCCCACATGTATATACTGCTGCACCTATGTATAATGCCCACATGTATATACTGCTGCACATGTGTGTAATGCCCTCATGTATATACTGCTGCACCTGTGTAAAATGCCCACATGTATATACCGCTGCACCTGTGTATAATGCTCACATGTATATACTGCTGCACCTGTGTATAATGCCCATATGTATATACTGCTGAACCTGTGTATAATGCCAACATGTATATACCGCTGTTCCTGTGTATAATACCCACATGTATATACACCTCTGCACCTGTATATAGTGCCCACATGTATATACTGCTGCACCGGTGTATAATGCCCACATGAACCCTTTAGCTTTTAAATTGTGTGTAACTCTGGCTCTGGTTCAAGTCAGAGCCTCCTCAGCCATTTAGCTCTCTGCACGTCCCTGCCAATGGGAGGCTTGTGGAAAGTC
The DNA here is from genome assembly GCF_028390025.1 of Pseudophryne corroboree. Classification (NCBI taxonomy): domain Eukaryota; kingdom Metazoa; phylum Chordata; class Amphibia; order Anura; family Myobatrachidae; genus Pseudophryne; species Pseudophryne corroboree. The sequence continues at coordinate 1,219,569,708 of NC_086444.1, read as the reverse complement.
TTAGCCTACTAGAGGCAATTTCAAAAAGCCACAGCAGTTTGAGAGAAGCTCTGAATCAGCAATGCGCTATAGTACACAGACATGTACCGCCTTGTTCAGCCGGCTGTGTAGAGCCAATCTCAGTGGCTAATAAGAGGAATAAAATTCTGGTACGTTCTGCAATTACCAGAGCTGTATCTCTATTGTGAGTACATCTGCATTATTCCTCCAAGTGAGCATGTTTCAGTGCAAGGAGTTTCCATCACTTGCAGGCTGTGTACAGCAGACACAGTGATTCACAGGCTTGTGTTGAAGAGCAAATGATAAAGTGCTCTGATAGAGCAGCTTACTCCAGGTACTCACAGTCGATGCATTTCGCTCTCTGAAAGAGTATTATCAAGACATTTAAGAAGGAAAAAATAAAATTTTCCTGATTGTTCTAATGAATGTAAATGCAGGCTATGAATTGGCTATTCCTCCCATATATTGCGGGATGGAATACTCAAATTCTAACTGTGACCGGACGGTTCCGTATGAAAGCCCTCGCCACCACGTGTCCCGCCCCCTGTCACAGAATCGCATTTAGGTCACGTGGGACCTGGCCAATTTGGGGATTCCCTCTTACAGTCAGTAACTGCCTGTTACTGACTCCACCCACTGTGCAGTCGGTGGGTTTTAAGCTGCCACCACCAGACTCCTCCTTCCCGTGGCATCTGGAACCACAGTTCTGCTCTGTATGCGTCGACATGCTGTCTTACCACCCCAGTGTGGTGTTGACGAATCCCCAATCATCGCTTGCCTAAGCACAGAATGGTAGCAGATGGAAGGTGGAGCTTGGAGATGCTGGGTGTACACTGGACAGCCGGAAAAAGGAGGAGTTAGGTTTCTCCTAGCCCTGCATGTCACAAGATGAAATGGTCGTCTTGAGGTAGAAGATGTTTATTTGCCCAAATAGTTCTCAAAAGAACTCAGCAATACAGCAGATGCTTACAGCAGAATGTAACTGGTATAATACCCATGTAGGCTCACAGGCCTCCTCCTTTTATACAGTAAAACCACACTGCATCTCAGGGTGTAGTTCCCCCCTGAGTCCTTTCCATCCAATCACAATATCTTACAAAATATAAATAAATAAATTACATTTTAAAAGGATATCAGTGCATGGAGCAATTTCCTCCTTCCTGTCACACACACAGTTTGGTGTCATTTAAACTCCACTCCTTACCACCTGGTAGTTTACACTTCACCTTTGATACATTTATCACATAGCTTCAAAATACAAATGTTCCTCATCCTTCATGCATATACTATTCAGGTCACACAGTATAGCAATCAATCCAGCTACATAAATAAATACAGGTTCCAAACCCATACCAATCCATACCACTTTACATATGGAAAAAGGAAATTCCCAGTGATTAACATCTTTCCCTGATGAACTCACACTCCCAGCCATTACCTGCTGGGCACTGCCCAACATCAAAAGGTTTTGTCATTCACCCGATCTGCTAGGAGGGGGCAATTAGCATCCCATTTCCTAGTCACAGAACATAGGGGAAAGTGCATTTTTCCCTTTAAATTACATGTGACCATATCTTAAATATAAATACATTAAAACATGCAATCCTACAACTGTGCACAGAGCACTACATATGACATGTTAAAACACATCATTAAACATATCTTTAAACAGTCCGCGCCTGGCGCTGTAAGTACATTTAACAGTGGCGCCAAGTGACTATTGTCCTTAAAATGGTGCCGGGCACTTAACGGTTAACCCCTTAAGTGTTGTGGCCGCCATTAACCATGTGGCCATCAGGGTCTCCGGCCACTCTAACATGGTTAGAAAGGCCAGGAACAGACAAATATGTTTAATTCTTAAGTATTTTCCCTTCCTTACAATGCTGTGGTTGCATCAGGTGCCCAAAGCAAATCCTCAGTACAGTACAGTATAAAGGGGCATGAGTGGATTGGCCACAGGTAGAGATGAGCGGGTTCAGTTCCTCAGGATCCGAACCCCCCCGAACTTCACCCATTTTACACGGTTCCGAGGCAGCCTCGGATCTTCCCGCCTTGCTCGATTAACCAGAACGCGCCCGAACATCATCATCCCGCTGTCGGATTCTCGCGAGATTTGTATTCTATATAAGGAGCCGCGCATCGCCGCCATTTTCACTCGTGCTTTGGAGATTGAACGGAGAGGACGTGGCTGCGTTCTTTCCCTGAAAATCTCCGTAATCTGTGCTAAGTGTGCTGAAAATATCTGTGCTCAGTGTGCTGCAAATAATCTGTGCTCAGTGTGCTGAAAATATCTACGCTCTCTGCCTGAAAATGCTCCATATCTGTGCTCAGTGTGCTGCAAATCTCTATGCTCAGTGTGCTGAAAATCTCTGTGCTCAGTGTGCTGCATTGTGGGGACTGGGGACCACCAGTATAATAATATATACAATTCTATAGCTTCTATACTGCTTGTCAGGACACATGTGTCACAGTTACACCGCTCTGTACTGATATATAATATACATACTATTCTATAGCTTCTATACTGCTTGTCAGGACACATGTGTCACAGTTACACCGCTCTGTACTGATATATAATATACATACTATTCTATAGCTTCTATACTGCTTGTCAGGACACATGTGTCACAGTTACAACGCTCTGTACTGATATATAATATACATACTATTCTATAGCTTCTATACTGCTTGTCAGGACACATGTGTCACAGTTACACCACTCTGTACTGATATATAATATATATACTATTCTATAGCTTCTATACTGCTTGTCAGGGCACATGTGTCACAGTTACACCATTATGTACTGATATATAATATATATACTATTCTATAGCTTCTATACTGCTTGTCAGGAGGACACATGTGTCACAGTTACAGCGCTCTGTACTGATATATAATATATATACTATTCTATAGCTTCTATACTGCTTGTCAGGAGGACACATGTGTCACAGTTACAGCGCTCTGTACTGATATATAATATATATACTATTCTATAGCTTCTATACTGCTTGTCAGGACACATGTGTCACAGTTACACCGCTCTGTACTGATATATAATATATATATACTATTCTATAGCTTCTATACTGCTTGTCAGGAGGACACATGTGTCACAGTTACACCGCTCTGTACTGATATATAATATATATACTATTCTATAGCTTCTATACTGCTTGTCAGGACACATGTGTCACAGTTACACCGCTCTGTACTGATATATAATATATATATACTATTCTATAGCTTCTATACTGCTTGTCAGGAGGACACATGTGTCACAGTTACACCGCTCTGTACTGATATATAATATATATATATACTATTCTATAGCTTCTATACTGCTTGTCAGGAGGACACATGTTTCACAGTTACACCGCTCTGTACTGATATATAATATACATACTATTCTATAGCTTCTATACTGCTTGTCAGGACACATGTGTCACAGTTACACCGCTCTATACTGATATATAATATATATACTATTCTATAGCTTCTATACTGCTTGTCAGGAGGACACATGTGTCACAGTTACACCACTTTGTACTTATATATAATATATATACTATTCTATAGCTTCTATACTGCTTGTCAGGAGGACACATGTGTCACAGTTACAGCGCTCTGTACTGATATATAATATATATATATACTATTCTATAGCTTCTATACTGCTTGTCAAGACACATGTGTCACAGTTACAGCGCTCTGTACTGATATATAATATATATACTATTCTATAGCTTCTATACTGCTTGTCAGGAGGACACATGTGTCACAGTTACACTGCTCTGTACTGATATATAATATATATATATACTATTGTATAGCTTCTATACTGCTTGTCAGGAGGACACATGTGTCACAGTTACACCGCTCTGTACTGATATATAATATATATACTATTCTATAGCTTCTATACTGCTTGTCAGGAGGACACATGTGTCACAGTTACACCGCTCTGGACTGATATATAATATATATATATACTATTCTATAGCTTCTATACTGCTTGTCAGGACACATGTTTCACAGTTATACCGCTCTGTACTGATATATAATATATATATACTATTTTATAGCTTCTATACTGCTTGTCAGGACACATGTGTCACAGTTACACCACTTTGTACTGATATATAATATAAATACTATTCTATAGCTTCTATACTGCTTGTCAGGAGGACACATGTCACAGTTATACCGCTCTGTACTGATATATAATATACATACTATTCTATAGCTTCTATACTGCTTGTCAGGAGGACACATGTCACAGTTATACCGCTCTGTACTGATATATAATATACATACTATTCTATAGCTTCTATACTGCTTGTCAGGAGGACACATGTGTCACAGTTACAGCGCTCTGTACTGATATATAATATATATACTATTCTATAGCTTCTATACTGCTTGTCAGGAGGACACATGTGTCACAGTTACAGCGCTCTGTACTGATATATAATATATATACTATTCTATAGCTTCTATACTGCTTGTCAGGACACATGTGTCACAGTTACACCGCTCTGTACTGATATATAATATATATATACTATTCTATAGCTTCTATACTGCTTGTCAGGAGGACACATGTGTCACAGTTACACCGCTCTGTACTGATATATAATATATATATATACTATTCTATAGCTTCTATACTGCTTGTCAGGAGGACACATGTTTCACAGTTACACCGCTCTGTACTGATATATAATATATATACTATTCTATAGCTTCTATACTGCTTGTCAGGACACATGTGTCACAGTTACACCGCTCTGTACTGATATATAATATATATTTACTATTCTATAGCTTCTATACTGCTTGTCAGGACACATGTGTCACAGTTACACCGCTCTGTGTACTGATATATAATATATATACTATTCTATAGCTTCTATACTGCTTGTCAGGACACATGTGTCACAGTTACACCGCTCTGTACTGATATATAATATATATACTATTCTATAGCTTCTATACTGCTTGTCAGGAGGACACATGTGTCACAGTTACAGCGCTCTGTACTGATATATAATATATATACTATTCTATAGCTTCTATACTGCTTGTCAGGACACATGTGTCACAGTTACACCGCTCTGTACTGATATATAATATATATATACTATTCTATAGCTTCTATACTGCTTGTCAGGAGGACACATGTGTCACAGTTACACCGCTCTGTACTGATATATAATATATATATACTATTCTATAGCTTCTATACTGCTTGTCAGGAGGACACATGTGTCACAGTTACACCACTCTGTACTGATATATAATATATATATACTATTCTATAGCTTCTATACTGCTTGTCAGGAGGACACATGTGTCACAGTTACACCGCTCTGTACTGATATATAATATATATATATACTATTCTATAGCTTCTATACTGCTTGTCAGGAGGACACATGTTTCACAGTTACACCGCTCTGTACTGATATATAATATATATTTACTATTCTATAGCTTCTATACTGCTTGTCAGGACACATGTGTCACAGTTACACCGCTCTATACTGATATATAATATATATACTATTCTATAGCTTCTATACTGCTTGTCAGGAGGACACATGTGTCACAGTTACACCACTTTGTACTTATATATAATATATATACTATTCTATAGCTTCTATACTGCTTGTCAGGAGGACACATGTGTCACAGTTACAGCGCTCTGTACTGATATATAATATATATATATACTATTCTATAGCTTCTATACTGCTTGTCAAGACACATGTGTCACAGTTACAGCCCTCTGTACTGATATATAATATATATACTATGCTATAGCTTCTATACTGCTTGTCAGGAGGACACATGTGTCACAGTTACACTGCTCTGTACTGATATATAATATATATATATACTATTGTATAGCTTCTATACTGCTTGTCAGGAGGACACATGTGTCACAGTTACACCGCTCTGTACTGATATATAATATATATATACTATTCTATAGCTTCTATACTGCTTGTCAGGAGGACACATGTGTCACAGTTACACCGCTCTGGACTGATATATAATATATATATATACTATTCTATAGCTTCTATACTGCTTGTCAGGACACATGTTTCACAGTTATACCGCTCTGTACTGATATATAATATATATATACTATTTTATAGCTTCTATACTGCTTGTCAGGACACATGTGTCACAGTTACACCACTTTGTACTGATATATAATATAAATACTATTCTATAGCTTCTATACTGCTTGTCAGGAGGACACATGTCACAGTTACACCGCTCTGTACTGATATATAATATATATATATACTATTCTATAGCTTCTATACTGCTTGTCAGGAGGACACATGTTTCACAGTTACACCGCTCTGTACTGATATATAATATATATATACTATTCTATAGCTTCTATACTGCTTGTCAGGACACATGTGTCACAGTTATACCGCTCTGTACTAATATATAATATATATACTATTCTATAGCTTCTATACTGCTTGTCAGGAGGACACATGTCACAGTTATACCGCTCTGTACTGATATATAATATATATATACTATTCTATAGCTTCTATACTGCTTGTCAGGAGGACACATGGGTCACAGTTACACCGCTCTGTACTGATATATAATATATATATACTATTCTATAGCTTCTATACTGCTTGTCAGGAGGACACATGTGTCACAGTTACACCACTTTGTACTGATATATAATATAAATACTATTCTATAGCTTCTATACTGCTTGTCAGGAGGACACATGTGTCACAGTTACACCGCTCTGTACTGATATATAATATATATTTACTATTCTATAGCTTCTATACTGCTTGTCAGGACACATGTGTCACAGTTACACCGCTCTGTACTGATATATAATATATATACTATTCTATAGCTTCTATACTGCTTGTTAGGACACACATGTGTCACAGCTACACCGCTCTGTACTGATATATAATATATATACTATTCTATAGCTTCTATACTGCTTGTCAGGAGGACACATGTGTCACAGCTACACCGCTCTGTACTGATATATACAATAATATATATACTTTTCTATAGCTTCTATGCTGCTTGTCAGGACACATATGTCACAGTTACACCGCTCTGTACTGATATATAATATATATACTATTCTATAGCTTCTATACTGCTTGTCAGGACACATGTGTCACAGTTACAGCGCTCTGTACTGATATATAATATATATACTATTCTATAGCTTCTATACTGCTTGTCAGGAGGACACATGTGTCACAGTTACACCGCTCTGTACTGATATATAATATATATATATATACTATTCTATAGCTTCTATACTGCTTGTCAGGAGGACACATGGGTCACAGTTACAGCGCTCTGTACTGATATATAATATATATATATACTATTCTATAGCTTCTATACTGCTTGTCAGGACACATGTTTCACAGTTATACCGCTCTGTACTGATATATAATATATATATATACTATTTTATAGCTTCTATACTGCTTGTCAGGACACATGTGTCACAGTTACACCACTTTGTACTGATATATAATATATATACTATTCTATAGCTTCTATACTGCTTGTCAGGAGGACACATGTGTCACAGTTACACCGCTCTGTGTACTGATATATAATATATATACTATTCTATAGCTTCTATACTGCTTGTCAAGACACATGTGTCACAGTTACACCGCTCTGTACTGATATATAATATATATACTATTCTATAGCTTCTATACTGCTTGTCAGGAGGACACATGGGTCACAGTTACACCGCTCTGTACTGATATATAATATATATATACTATTCTATAGCTTCTATACTGCTTGTCAGGACACATGTTTCACAGTTATACCGCTCTGTACTGATATATAATATATATATACTATTTTATAGCTTCTATACTGCTTGTCAGGACACATGTGTCACAGTTACACCACTTTGTACTGATATATAATATATATATACTATTCTATAGCTTCTATACTGCTTCTCAGGACACATGTGTCACAGTTACACAGCTCTGTACTAATATATAATATATATATACTATTCTACAGCTTCTATACTGCTTGTCAGGAGGACACATGTGTCACAGTTACACCGCTTTGTACTGATATATAATATATATATATATATATATATATATATATACTGTTCTATAGCTTCTATACTGCTTGTCAGGACACATTTGTCATAGTTACACCACTCTGTACTGATATATACAATAATATATATATACTTTTCTATAGCTTCTAGTATTACTGTGCAGCATTTTGGTGACCAAGAGTATACCTATATAGTACAGTACAGTAAGCCATTGCTATTGATATATTACTGGCATAAAAAAATGGAGAACAAAAATGTGGAGGGTAAAATAGGGAAAGATCAAGATCCACTTCCATCTCGTGCTGAAGCTGCTGCCACTAGTCATGGCCGAGACGATGAAATGCCATCAACGTCGTCTGCCAAGGCCGATGCCCAATGTCATAGTAGAGAGCATGTAAAATCCAAAAATTAAAAGTTCAGTAAAATGACCCAAAATTAAAAGCGTCTGAGGAGAAGAGTAAACTTGCCAATATGCCATTTACGACACAGAGTAGCAAGGAACGGCTGAGGCCCTGGCCTATGTTCATGGCTAGTGGTTCAGATTCACATGAGGATGGAAGCACTCATCCTCCCACTAGAAAAATGAAAAGACTTAAGCTGGCAAAAGCACAGCAAAGAACTGTGCGTTCTTCTAAATCACAAATCCCCAAGGAGAGTCCAATTGTGTCGGTTGCGATGCCTGACCTTCCCAACACTGGACGGGAAGAGGTGGCGCCTTCCACCATTTGCACGCCCCCTGCAAGTGCTGGAAGGAGCACCCACAGTCCAGTTCCTGATAGTCAAATTGAAGATGTCACTGTTGATGTACCACCAGGATGAGGATATGGGTGTTGCTGGCGCTGAGGAGGAAAATGACAAGGAGGATTCTGATGGTGAGGTGGTTTGTTTAAGTCAGGCACCCAGGGAGACAACTGTTGTCCATGGGACGAATACAAAATACAAAAAAAATCACCTCTTCGGTGTGGAATTATTTTTAACAGAAATGCGGACAACAGGTGTCAAGCCATGTGTTGCCTTTGTCAAGCTGTAATAAGTAGGGGTAAGGACGTTAACCACCTAGGAACATCCTCCCTTATATAAGTTCAAAAACTTTGGGTGACAGCGGAAGCAATCCACTGACAACTAAATACCTTCCTCTTGTAACCAAGCTCCTGCAAACCACACCACCAACTCCCTCAGTGTCAATTTCCTCATAAGACAGGAAAACCGATATTCCTGCAGGCCATGTCACTGGCAAGTCTGACGAGTCCTCTCCTGCCTGGGATTCCTCCGATGGATCCTTGAGTGTAACACCTACTGCTGCTGGCGCTGCTGTTGTTGCTGCTGGGAGTTGATCGTCATCCCAGAGGGGAAGTCGGAAGACTACTTGTACTACTTCCAGTAAGCAATTGACTGTCCAACAGTCCTTTGCAAGGAAGATGAAATATCACAGCAGTCATCCTGCTGCAAAGCGGATAACTCAGGTCTTAGCAGCTGCGGTGGTGTTAAACGTGTGTCCGGTATCCACCGTTAATTCACAGGGAATTAGATAATTGTTTGAGGTACTGTGTCCCTGGTAAAAAATACCATCTAGGTACCATTTCTCTAGGCAGGCGATACCGAGAATATACACAGACGTCAGAAAAAGAGTCACCAGTGTCCTAAAAAATGCAGTTGTACCCAATGTCCAATTAACCATGGACATGTGTACAAGTGGAGCAGGGCAGACTCAGGAAAATATGACTGTGACAGCCCACTGGGTAGATGTATTGCCTCCCGCAGCAAGAACAGCAGCGGCGGCACCAGTAGCAGCATCTCGCAAATGCCAACTCATTCCTAGACAGGCTACGCTTTGTATCACCGCTTTTCATAAGAGGCACACAGCTGACAACCTCTTACGGAAACTGAGGAACATCATCGCAGAATGGCTTACCCCAATTGGACTCTCCTGGGGATTTGTGACATCGGACAACGCCACCAATATTGTGCGTGCATTACATGTGGGCAAATTCCAGCACGTCCCATGTTTTGCACATACATTAAATTTGGTGGTGTAGAATTTTTTAAAAAGCGACAGGGGCGTGCAAGAGATGCTGTCAGTGGCCCGAAGAATTGCGGGCCACTTTCGGCATTCAGCCACCACGTGCCGAAGACTGGAGCACCAGCAAACACTCCTGAACCTGCCCCACCATCATCTGAAGCAAGAGGTGGTAACGAGGTGGAATTCAACCCTCTATATGCTTCACAGGATGGAGGAGCAGCAAAAGGCCATTCAAGCCTATACAGCTACCTACGATATAGGCAAAGGAGGGGGAATGCACCTGACTCAAGCACAGTGGAAAATGATTTCAACGTTGTGCAAGGTTCTGCAACCCTTTGAACTTGCCATACGTGAAGTCAGTTCAGATACTGCCAGCCTGAGTCAGGTCATTCCCCTCATCCCCTTTTGCAGAAGCAGCTGGAGAGATTGAAGGTGGAGCTAAAATGGAGCGATTACGCTAGGCAAGTGGGACTTGTGGATGGAGCCCTTAATTCGCTTAACCAGGATTCACGGGTGGTCAAACTGTGGAAATCAGAGCACTAAATTTTGGCCACCGTGCTCGATCCTAGATTTAAAACCTACGTTGTATCTTTTTTTCCGGCAGACACAAGTCTGCAGAGGTTCAAAGACCTGCTGGTGAGACACTCAAGCGGAACGTGACCCGTCAACAGCTCCTCCTTCACATTCTCCCGCAACTGGGGCTGCGAGGAAAAGGCTAAGAATTCCGAGCCCACCCGCTGGCGGTGATGCAGGGCAGTCTGGAGCGAGTGCTGACATCTGGTCCGGACTGAAGGACCTGCCAACGATTACTGACATGTCATCTACTGTCACTGCATATGATTCTGTCAACATTGAAAGAATGGTGGAGGATTATATGAGTGAACGCATCCAAGTAGGCACGTCAGACAGTCCGTACGTATACTAGAGATGTGCACCGGACATTTTTCGGGTTTTGTGTTTTGGTTTTGGATTCGCTTCCGCGGCCGTGTTTTGTATTCGGACGCGTTTTGGCAAAACCTCCCTGAAAATTTTTTGTCGGATTCGGGTGTGTTTTGGATTCGGATGTTTTTTTTACAAAAAACCCTCAAAAACAGCTTAAATCATAGAATTTGGGGGTCATTTTGATGCCATAATATTATTCACCTCAATAACCATAATTTCCACTCATTTCCAGTCTATTCTGAACACCTCAGACCTCACAATATTATTTTTAGTCCTAAAATTTGCACCAAGGTCGCTGTGTGACTAAGCTAAGCGACCCAAGTGGCCGACACAAACACCTGGCCCATCTAGGAGTGGCACTGCAGTGTCAGACAGGATGGCACTTAAAAAAATTGTCCCCAAACAGCACATGATGCAAAGAAAATAAAAAGGTGCACCAAGGTCGCTGGATGGCTAAGCTAAGCGACCCAAGTGGCCGACACAAACACTTGGCCCTTCTAGGAGTGGCACTGCAGTGTCAGACAGGATGGCACTTATAAAAATAGTCCCCAAACAGCACATGATGCAAAGAAAAAAAAAGGTGCACCAAGGTCGCTGGATGGCTAAGCTAAGCGACCCAAGTGGCCGACACAAATACCTGGCCCATCTAGGAGTGGCACTGCAGTGTCAGACAGGATGGCACTTCAAAAAAATAGTCCCCAAACAACACATGATGCAAAGAAAAAAAGAGGTGCAATGAGGTAGCTGTGTGACTAAGCTAAGCGACCCAAGTGGCCGACACAAACACCTGGCCCATCTAGGAGTGGCACTGCAGTGTCAGACAGGATGGCACTTCAAAAAATAGTCCCCAAACAGCACATGATGCAAAGAAAAATGAAAGAAAAAAAAGGTGCAAGATGGAATTGTCCTTGGGCCCTCCCACCCACCCTTATTTTGTATAAACAGGACATCCACACTTTAACAAACCCATCATTTCAGCGACAGGGTCTGCCACACGACTGTGGCTGAAATGACTGGTTGGTTTGGGCCCCCACCAAAAAAGAAGCAATCAATCTCTCCTTGCACAAACTGGCTCTACAGAGGCAAGATGTTCACCTCCTCCTTATCCTCCGATTCTTCACCCCTTTCACTGTGTACATCCCCCTCCTCACAGATTATTAATTCATCCCCACTGGAATCCACCATCTCAGGTCCCTGTGTACTTTCTGGAGGCAATTGCTGGTGAATGTCTCCATGGAGGAATTGATTATAATTCATTTTGATGAACATCATCTTCTCCTCATTTTCTGGAAGTAACCTCGTACGCCGATTGCTGACAAGGTGAGCGGCTGCACTAAACACTCTTTCGGAGAACACACTGGAGGGGGGGCAACTTAGGTAAAATAAAGCCAGTTTCTGCAAGGGCCTCCAAATTGCCTTTTTCCTGCCAGTACACGTGCGGACTGTCTGACGTGCCTACTTGGATGCGGTTACTAATATAATCCTCCACCATTCTTTCAATGGTGACAGTATCATATGCACTGACAGTAGATGACATGTAAGTAATCGTTGGCAGGTCCTTCAGTTCGGACCAGATGTCAGCACTCGCTCCAGACTGCCCTGCATCACCGCCAGCGGGTGGGCTCGGAATTCTTAGCCTTTTCCTCGCAGCCCCAGTTGCGGGAGAATGTAAAGGAGGAGCTGTAGACGGGTCACGTTCCGCTTGACTTGACAATTTTCTCACCAGCAGGTCTTTGAACCTCTGCAGACTTGTGTCTGCCGGAAAGAGAGATACAACGTAGTTTTTAAATCTAGGATCGAGCACGGTGGCCGAAAAGTTGTGCTCAGATTTCAACAGATTGACCACCCGTGAATCCTGGTTAAGCGAATTAAGGGCTCCATCCACAAGTCCCACATGCCTAGCGGAATCGCTCCGTTTTAGCTCCTCCTGCAATCTCTCCAGCTTCTTCTGCAAAAGCCTGATGAGGGGAATGACCTGACTCAGGCTGGCAGTGTCTGAACTGACTTCACGTGTGGCAAGTTCAAAGGGTTGCAGAACCTTGCACAACGTTGAAATCATTCTCCACTGCACTTGAGTCAGGTGCATTCCCCCTCCTTTGCCTATATCGTAGGTAGCTGTATAGGCTTGAATGGCCTTTTTCTGCTCCTCCATCCTCTGAAGCATATAGAGGGTTGAATTCCACCCCGTTACCACCTCTTGCTTCAGATGATGGCGGGGCAGGTTCAGGAGTGTTTGCTGGTGCTCCAGTCTTCGGCACACAGTGGCTGAATGCCGAAAGTGGCCCGCAATTCTTCGGGCCACCGACAGCATCTCTTGCACGCCCCTGACATTTGTTAAAAAATTCTGCATCACCAAATTCAATGTATGTGCAAAACATGGGACGTGCTGGAATTTGCCCACATGTAAATCATGCACAATATTGGTGGCGTTGTCCACGTCACAAATCCCCAGGAGAGTCCCATTGGGGTAAGCCATTCTGCGATGATGTTCCTCAGTTTACGTAAGAGGTTGTCAGCTGTGTGCCTCTTATGAAAAGTGTTGATACAAAGCGTAGCCTACCTAGGAATGAGTTGGCGTTTGCGAGATGCTGCTACTGGTGACGCCGCTGCTGTACTTGCTGCGGGAGGCAATACATCTACCCAGTGGGCTGTCACAGTCATATAGTCCTGAGTCTGCCCTGCTCCACTTGTCCACATGTCCGTGGTTAAGTGGACATTGGGTACAACTGCATTTTTTAGGACACTGGTGACTCTTTTTCTGACATCTGTGTACATTCTCGGTATCGCCTGCCTAGAGAAATGGAGCCTAGATGGTATTTGGTACCGGGGACACAGTACCTCAAACAATTCTCTAATTCCCTGTGAGTTAACGGTGGATACCGGACACACGTTTGACACCACCGCAGCTGCCAAGACCCGAGTTATCCGCTTTGCAGCAGGATGACTGCTGTGATATTTCATCTTCCTCGCAAAGGACTGTTGGATAGTCAATTGCTTACTGGAAGTAGTAAAAGTGGTCTTCCGACTTCCCCTCAGGGATGCCGATCGACTCCCAGCAGCAACAACAGCAGCGCCAGCAGCAGTAGGCGTTACACTCAAGGATCCATCGGAGGAATCCCAGTTAGGAGAGGACTCGTCAGACTTGCCGGTGACATGGCCTGCAGTACCGTACTGCTATTATATATAGTATACTGGTGGTCACTGTGTCAGCAAACTGCAAAACTAAAATGCACCACAGGTATAGAATGTAGATGGATAGTATACTTAATGACGACACAGAGGTAGGTACAGCAGTGGCCTTCCGTACTGCTATATATAGTATACTGGTAGTCACTGTGTCAGCAAAACTGCAAAACTAAAATGCACCACAGGTATAGAATGTAGATGGATAGTATACTAAATGATGACACAGAGGTAGGTACAGCAGTGGCCTTCCGTACCGTACTGCTATTATATATAGTATACTGGTGGTCACTGCGTCAGCAAACTGCAAAACTAAAATGCACCACAGGTATAGAATGTAGATGGATAGTATACTTAATGACGACACAGAGGTAGGTACAGCAGTGGCCTACTGTACCATAAAGCTATATATTATATACTGGTGGTCACTGGTCAGCAAAACTCTGCACTGTACTCCTCCTATATAATATTATACTGGTGGTCCCCAGTCCCCACAATAAAGCAGCACACTGAGCACAGATATGGAGTGTTTTTCAGGCAGACAACGTATACTGGTGGTCACTGTCAGCAAAACTCTGCACTGTACTCCTGCTATATAATACAGCTGCTCCCCAGGCCCCACAATTAAGCAGTGTGAGCACAGATATATGCAGCACACTGAGCACAGATATGGAGCATTTTTTTCCGGCAGAGAACGGATAACTGGTGGTCACTGATCAGCAAAACTCTGCACTGTACTCCTCCTATATTATACAGCTGCTCCCCAGCCCTCCCCACAATTAAGCAATAGTGCACAGCACAATCAAGTTCAACAATAACGGAGAGGATGCCAGCCACGTCCTCTCCCTAACATTTCCAATGCACGAGTGAAAATGGCGGCGACGCGCGGCTGCTTATATAGAATCCGAATCTCACGAGAATCCGACAGCGGGATGATGACGTTCGGGCGCGCTCGGGTTACCCGAGCCATACTGGAGAATCCAAGTATGGCTCGGACCCGTGTAAAAAGGGTGAAGTTCGGGGGGGTTCGGTTTCCGAGAAACCGAACCCGCTCATCACTACTATCCATATCTGTGCTGCATTGTAGTTGTGCGCAGTATATAGTAGGAGGACAGTGCATTTTGCTGACCACCAGTATATATATAGCAGTACGGTACAGTAGTCCATTGCTCTACCTCTGTGTCGTAAAGTATACTATCCATATCTGTACTGCATTATAGTTGTGCGCAGTAT
Organism: Pseudophryne corroboree; assembly: GCF_028390025.1. NCBI lineage: Eukaryota > Metazoa > Chordata > Amphibia > Anura > Myobatrachidae > Pseudophryne > Pseudophryne corroboree. Next base: position 1,219,554,199 of record NC_086444.1, on the reverse strand, counting down.
ATAGTAGGAGGACAGTGCAGAATTTTGACGACCACGTAGCAGTATGGTACAGTAGGCCATTGCTATTGATATATTACTGGCATATAATTCCACACATTAAAAGATGGAGAACAAAAATGTGGAGGGTAAAATAGGGAAAGATCAAGATCCACTTCCACCTCGTGCTGAAGCTGCTGCCACTAATCATGGCCGAGACGATGAAATGCCATCAACGTCGTCTGCCAAGGCCGATGCCCAATGTCATAGTAGAGAGCATGTAAAATCCAAAAACAAAAGTTCAGTAAAATGACCCAAAAATCTAAATTAAAAGCGTCTGAGGAGAAGCGTAAACTTGCCAATATGCCATTTACGACACAGAGTGGCAAGGAACGGCTGAGGCCCTGGCCTATGTTCATGGCAAGTGGTTCAGATTCACATGAGGATGGAAGCACTCATCCTTTCGCTAGAAAAATGAAAAGACTTCAGCTGGAAAAAGCACAGCAAAGAACTGTGCGTTCTTCTAAATCACAAATACCCAAGGAGAGTCCAATTGTGTCGGTTGCGATGCCTGACCTTCCCAACACTGGACGGGAAGAGCTTGCACCTTCCACCATTTGCACGCCCCCTACAAGTGCTGAAAGGAGCACCCGCAGTCCAGTTCCTGATAGTCAAATTGAAGATGTCACTGTTGAAGTACACCAGGATGAGGATATGGGTGTTGCTGGCGCTGGGGATGAAATTGACAAGGAGGATTCTGATGGTGAGGTGGTTTGTTTAAGTCAGGCACCCGGGGAGACACCTGTTGTCCGTGGGACGAATATGGCCATTGACATGCCTGGTCAAAATACAAAAAAAATCAGCTCTTCGGTGTGGAATTATTTCAACACAAATGCGGACAACAGGTGTCAAAAGACGTGTGTTGCCTTTGTCAAGCTGTAATAAGTAGGGGCAAGGACGTTAACCACCTCAGAATATCCTCCCTTATACGTCACCTGCAGCGCATTCATCATAAGTCAGTGACAAGTTCAAAAACTTTGGGTGACAGCGGAAGCAGTCCACTGACCACTAAATCCCTTCATCTTGTAACCAAGCTCCTGCAAACCACACCACCAACTCCCTCAGTGTCAATTTCCTCCTTACCCAGGAAAGCCAATAGTCCTGCAGGCCATGTCACTGGCAAGTCTGACGAGTCCTCTCCTGCCTGGGATTCCTCCGATGCATCCTTGAGTGTAACGCCTACTGCTGCTGGCGCTGCTGTTGTAGCTGCTGGGAGTCGATCGTCATCCCAGAGGGAAAGTCGGCAGACCACTTGTACTACTTCCAATAAGCAATTGACTGTCCAACAGTCCTTTGCGTGGAAGATGAAATATCACAGCAGTCATCCTGCTGAAAAGCAGATAACTCAGGCCTTGGCAGCCTGGGCGGTGAGAAACGTGGTTCCGGTATCCACCGTTAATTCAGAGCCAACTAGAGACTTGATTGAGGTACTGTGTCCCCGGTACCAAATACCATCTAGGTTCCATTTCTCTAGGCAGGCGATACCGAAAATGTACATAGACCTCAGAAAAAGACTCACAAGTGTCCTAAAAAATGCAGTTGTACCCAATGTCCACTTAACCACGGACATGTGGACAAGTGGAGCAGGGCAGACTAAGGACTATATGACTGTGACAGCCCACTGGGTAGATGTATTGCCTCCCGCAGCAAGAACAGCAGCGGCAGCACCAGTAGCAGCATCTCGCAAACGCCAACTCGTTCCTAGTCAGGCTACGCTTTGTATCACCGCTTTCCTGAATAGGCACACAGCTGACAACCTCTTACGGAAACTGAGGAAGATCATTGCAGAATGGCTTACCCCAATTGGACTCTCCTGGGGATTTGTGACATCGGACAACGCCAGCAATATTGTGCTTGCATTACATCTGGGCAAATTCCAGCACGTCCCATGTTTTGCACATACATTGAATTTGGTGGTGCAGAATTATTTAAAAAACGACAAGGGCGTGCAAGAGATGCTGTTGGTGGCCCGAAGAATTGCGGGCCACTTTCGGCATTCAGCCACCGTGTACAGAAGACTGGAGCACCACCAAACATTCCTGAACCTGCCCTGCCATCATCTGAAGCAAGAGGTGGTAACGAGGTGGAATTCAACCCTCTATATGCTTCAGAGGATGGAGGAGCAGCAAAAGGCCATTCAAGCCTATACATCTGCCCACGATATAGGCAAAGGAGGGGGAATGCACCTGACTCAAGCGCAGTGGAGAATGATTTCAACGTTGTGCAAGGTTCTGCATCCCTTTGAACTTGCCACACGTGAAGTCAGTTCAGACACTGCCAGCCTGAGTCAGGTCATTCCCCTCATCAGGCTTTTGCAGAAGCAGCTGGAGAGATTGAAGGTGGAGCTAAAATGGAGCGATTACGCTAGGCAAGTGGGACTTGTGGATGGAGCCCTTCATTCGCTTAACCAGGATTCATGGGTGGTCAATCTGTTGAAATCAGAGCACTACATTTTGGTCACCGTGCTCGATCCTAGATTTAAAACCTACGTTGTATCTCTCTTTCTGGCAGACACAAGTCTGCAGAGGTTCAAAGACCTGCTGGTGAGAAAATTGTCAAGTCAAGCGGAGCGTGACCCTTCAACATCTTCTCCTTCACATTCTCCCGCAACTGGGGGTGCGAGGAAAAGGCTAAGAATTCCGAGCCCACCCGCTGGCGGTGATGCAGAGCAGTCTGGAGCGAGTGCTGACATCTGGTCCGGACTGAAGGACCTGCCAACGATTACTGACATGTCGTCTACTGTCACTGCATATGATACTCTCACCATTGAAAGAATGGTGGAGGATTATATTAGTGACCGCATCCAAGTAGGCACGTCAGACAGTCCGTACGTATACTGGCAGGAAAAAGAGGCAATTTGGAGGCCCTTGCACAAACTGTCTTTATTCTACCTAAGTTGCCCTCCCTCCAGTGTGTACTCCGAAAGAGTGTTTAGTGCAGCCGCTCACCTTGTCAGCAATCGGCGTACGAGGTTACTTCCTGAAAATGAGGAGAAGATGATGTTCATCAAAATGAATTATAATCAATTCCTCCGTGGAGACATTCACCAGCAGCAATTGCCTCCACAAAGTACACAGGGACCTGAGATGGTGGATTCCAGTGGGGACGAATTAATAATCTGTGAGGAGGGGGATGTACACAGTGAAAGGGGTGAGGAAACGGAGGATGATGATGAGGTGGACATCTTGCCTCTGTAGAGCCAGTTTGTGCAAGGAGAGATTGATTGCTTCTTTTTTTGGTGGGGGCCCAAACCAACCAGTCATTTCAGTCACAGTCGTGTGGCAGACCCTGTCGCTGAAATGATGGGTTCGTTAAAGTGTGCATGTCCTGTTTATACAACATAAGGGTGGGTGGGAGGGCCCAAGGACAATTCCATCTTGCACCTCTTTTTTCTTTCATTTTTCTTTGCATCATGTGCTGTTTGGGGACTATTTTTTTGAAGTGCCATCCTGCCTGACACTGCAGTGCCACTCCTAGATGGGCCAGGTGTTTGTGTCGGCCACTTGTGTCGCTTAGCTTAGTCACACAGCGACCTTGGTGCGCCTCTTTTTTTCTTTGCATCATGTGCTGTTTGGGACTATTTTTTGAAGTACCATCCTGCCTGACACTGCAGTGCCACTCCTAGATGGGCCAGGTGTTTGTGTCGGCCACTTGTGTCGCTTAGCTTTGTCACACAGCGACCTTGGTGCGCCTCTTTTTTTCTTTGCATCATGTGCTGTTTGGGGACAATTTTTTTGAAGTGCCATCCTGCCTGACACTGCAGTGCCACTCCTAGATGGGCCAGGTGTTTGTGTCGGCCACCTGTGTCGCTTAGCTTAGTCACACAGCGACCTTGGTGCGCCTCTTTTTTTCTTTGCATCATGTGCTGTTTGGGGACTATTTTTTTGAAGTGCCATCCTGCCTGACACTGCAGTGCCACTCCTAGATGGGCCAGGTGTTTGTGTCGGGAACTTGTGTCGCTTAGCTTAGCCATCCAGCGACATCGGTGCAAATTTTAAGACTAAAAATAATATTGTGAGGTGTGAGGTGTTCAGAATAGACTGGAAATGAGTGGAAATTATGGTTATTGAGGTTAATAAAACTATGGGATCAAAATGACCCCCACATTCTATGATTTAAGCTGTTTTTTAGGGTTTTTTGTAAAAAACACCCGAATCCAAAACACACCCGAATCCGACAAAAAAATTTCGGTGAGGTTTTGCCAAAACGCGTCCGAATCCAGAACACGGCCGCAGAACCGAATCCAAAACCAAAACACAAAACCCGAAAAATGTCCGGTGCACATCACTATACTTGGCGACACAGAGGTAGAGCAATGGACTACTGTACCGTACTGCTATATATATATTATATATACTGGTGGTCAGCAAAATTCTGCACTGTCCTCCTACTATATACTGCGCACAACTACAATGCAGCACAGATATGGATAGTATACTTGGCGACACAGAGGTAGAGCAATGGACTACTGTACTGTACTGCTATATATATATATATATTATATACTGGTGGTCAGCAAAATTCTGCACTGTCCTCCTACTATATACTGCGCACAACTACAGTGCAGCACAGATATGGATAGTATACTTGATGACACAGAGGTAGAGCAATGGACTACTGTACCGTACTGCTATATATATACTGGTGGTCAGCAAAATTCTGCACTGTCCTCCTACTATATACTGCGCACAATTACAATGCAGCACAGATATGGAGCGTTTTCAGGCAGAGAACATAGATATTTTCAGCACACTGAGCACAGATTATTTGCAGCACACTGAGCACAGATATTTGCAGCACACTGAACACAGAAACTGAGAGAACGCAGCCACGTCCTCTCGCTATCATCTCCAATGCATGAGTGAAAATGGCGGTGACGCGCAGCTCCTTATATAGAATACGAATATCGTGAGAATACGACAGCGGGATGATGACGTTCAGGGGCGTTCTGTTTAACCGAGCAAGGCCGGAAGATCCGAGGCTGCCTCGGACCCGTGTAAAATGGGTGAAGCTCGGGGGGGTTCGGATCTCGAGGAACCGAACCCGCTCATCTCTAGTGTAAAGTAGTAGTGTGTAGTGCTTTCACCAGCGAGAAAAGTGATCGCTGCAGCGATCGCAAGAAAAAAGGACAGACGTGAGTGTTCCGGGGCAGATACTCACCATTTTCCAGGCGTGGTGAGTCCAACGCAGGTGGATCCAGGTGTATGGAGGGCGGATGTCTGACGTCACAGCCAGGACCTTCATCCCTGGATCCGTCGCACTGGGTAAGTAGCTCCAGGGCTGGTCTTGTTTTGCAGGAAACTTTTTTAGCATAGCAGGGCTGCACAAGCGAGTGCAGCCCTGCTATGCTAAAATAGCCTCCCACATAGGTGGCATCAGGTTGATCGCATGAGCTGCAAATAGTTGCTACGTGCGATCAACTCGGATTGACCCCCATAGTGTAGAGTATTGATGTGTAGTGCTGTCACTGATATCTGCAGCCCAGAACTGCAGAGAGGAGAGCCACGTGCAACTGTGTATAGTGTAAAGTAGTGATGTGTAGGGGTGTAGTATGGTATGCCGACGGCCGGGCTCCCGGCAACCAGCATAACGGCGCCGGGATCCCGACCACCGGCATACTGACAGCGTGGCAAGTTCAAATGAGCCCCTTACGGGCTCGCTGTGCTTGCCACGCTGCTGGCACGGTGGCACGCCGATTTATTTATTCTCCCTCCAGGGGGGTCGTGGACCCCCAAGAGGGAGAAAAAGTGTCGGTATGCCGGCTGTCTGGATTCCGGCGCCAGTATACTGTGTGCGGGATCCTGACAGCCGGCAAACTGAAGACCATCCATGTGTAGCGCTGTCACTGATATCTGCAGCCAAACACTACTCAGAAGTGAGCCACGTGCCACTGTGTATAGTGGAGAGTAGTGAAGTATAGGGCTGTCACTGATATCTGCAGCCCAGCACTGCTGAGAGGAAAGCCACGTGCCACTGTGTATAGTGTAGAGTAGTGTTGTGTAGTGCTGTCACTGATATCTGCAGCCAAGCACTGATGAGAGGAGAGCCACAAGCCACTGTGTATGTATAGTGTAGAGTAGTGGTGTGTAGTGCAGTCACTGATATCTGCAGCCAAACACTGCTGAGAGGAGAGTCACGTGCCACTGTGTATAGTGTAGAGTAGTGGTGTGTAGTGCTGTCACTGATATCTGCAGCCAAGCACTGATGAGAGGAGAGCCACAAGCCACTGTGTATGTATAGTGTAGAGTAGTGGTGTGTAGTGCAGTCACTGATATCTGCAGTCCAGCACTGCTGAGAGGAGAGTCACGTGCCACTGTGTATAGTGTAGAGTAGTGGTGTGTAGTGCTGTCACTGATATCTGCAGTCCAGCACTGCTGAGAGGAGAGTCACGTGCCACTGTGTATAGTGTAGAATAGTGGTGTGTAGTGCTGTCACTGATATCTGCAGCCCAGCACTGCTGAGATGAGAGCCACGTGCCACTGTGTATGTATAGTGTAGAGTAGTGGTGTGTAGTGCTGTCACTGATATCTGCAGCTAAACACTGCTGAGAGGAGAGTCACATGCCACTGTGTATAGTGTAGAATAGTGATGTGTAGTGCTGTCACTGATATCTGCAGCCCAGCACTGCTGAAAGGAGAGCCACTTGCCACTGTGTATAGTGTAGTGTAGTGATGTGTAGTGCTGTCACTGATATCTGCAGCCCAGCACTGCTGAGAGGAAAGCCACGTTCCACTGTGTATATTGTAGTGTAGTGATGTGCAGTGCTGTCACTGATAACTGCAGCCCAGTACTGCTGAGAGGAAAGCCACATGCCACTGTGTATAGTGTAGAATAGTGATGTGTAGTGCTGTCACTGATATCTGCAGCCAAGCACTGCTGAGAGGAGAGCCACATGCCACTGTGTATAGTGTATAGTAGAGGTGTGTAGTGCTGTCACTGATATCTGCAGCCAAGCACTGATGAGAGGAGAGCCACAAGCCACTGTGTATAGTGTAGTGTAGTGATGTGTAGTGCTGTCACTGATATCTGCAGCCAAGCACTGATGAGAGGAGAGCCACAAGCCACTGTGTATAGTGTAGTGTAGTGATGTGTAGTGCTGTCACTGATATCTGCAGCCCAGCACTGCTGAGAGGAAAGCCACGTGCCACTGTGTATATTGTAGTGTAGTGATGTGCAGTGCTGTCACTGATATCTGCAGCCAAGCACTGATGAGAGGAGAGCCACGTGCCACTGTGTATGTATAGTGTAGAGTAGTGGTGTGTAGTGCAGTCACTGATATCTGCAGCCCAGCACTGCTGAAAGGAGAGCCACTTGCCACTGTGTATAGTGTAGAGTAGTGGTGTGTAGTGCTGTCACTGATATCTGCAGCCCAGTACTACTCAGAGGAGAGCCACGTGCCACTGCGTATTGTGTACAGTAGTGATGTGTAGTGCTGTCACTGATAACTGCAGCCAAGCACTACTGAGAGGAGAGCCACGTGCCACTGTGTATAGAGTAAAGTAGTGGTGTGTAGTGCTGTAACTGATATCTGCAGCCCAGTACTACTCAGAGGAGAGCCATGTGCCACTGTGTATAGTGTAGAGTAGTGGAGTGTAGTGCTGTCACTGATATCTGCAGCCCAGCACTGCTGAGAGGAGAGCCACGTGCCATTGTGTATAGTGTAGAGTTGTGGTGTGTAGTGCTGTCACTGATATCTGCAGCCCAGAACTGCTGAGAGGAGAGCCACGTGCCATTGTGTATAGTGTAGAGTTGTGGTGTGTAGTGCTGTCACTGATATCTGCAGCCCAGAACTGCTGAGAGGAGTGCCACTTGCCACTGTGTATAGTGAAGAGTAGTGGTGTGTAGTGCTGTCACTGATATCTGCAGCCAAGCACTACTGAGAGGAGAGCCACGTGCTACGGTGTATAGTGTAGAGTAGTGGAGTGTAGTGCTGTCACTGATATCTGCAGCCCAGCACTACTCAGAAGTGAGCCACGTGCCACTGTGTAAAGTGGAGAGTAGTGAAGTATAGTGCTGTCACTGATATCTGCAGTCCAGCATTGCAGAGAGGAAAGCCACGTGCCACTGTGTATAGTGTAGAGTAGTGGTGTGTAGTGCTGTCACTGAGATCTACAGCCCAGCATTGCTGAGAGGAAAGCCACGTGCCACTGTGTATAGTGGGAGTAGTGGTGTGTAGTGCTGTCACTGATATCTGCAGCCCAGCACTGCTGAGATGAGAGCCACGTGCCACTGTGTATGTATAGTGTAGAGTAGTGGTGTGTAGTGCTGTAACTGATATCTGCAGCCCAGTACTACTCAGAGGAGAGCCATGTGCCACTGTGTATAGTGTAGAGTAGTGGAGTGTAGTGCTGTCACTGATATCTGCAGCCCAGCACTACTTAGAGGAGAGCCACGTGCCACTGTGTATAGTGTACAGTAGTGATGTGTAGTGCTGTTACTGATAACTGCAGCCAAGCACTACTGAGAGGAGAGCAACATTCAACTGTGTATAGTGTAGAGCAGTTGTGTCTAGTGCTGTCACTAATATCTGCAGCCCAGCACTGCTGAGAGTAGTGCCACGTGCCACTGTGTATAGTGTAGAGTTGTGGTGTGTAGTGCTGTCACTGATATCTGCAGCCCAGAACTGCTGAGAGGAGTGCCACTTGCCACTGTGTTAGAGATGAGCGGGTTCGGTTTCTCTGAATCCGAACCCGCCAGAACTTCATGTTTTTTTTCACGGGTCCGAGCGACTCGGATCTTCCCGCCTTGCTCGGTTAACCCGAGCGCGCCCGAACGTCATCATGACGCTGTCGGATTCTCGCGAGGCTCGGATTCTATCGCGAGACTCGGATTCTATATAAGGAGCCGCGCGTCGCCGCCATTTTCACACGTGCATTGAGATTGATAGGGAGAGGACGTGGCTGGCGTCCTCTCCGTTTAGAATAGATTAGAGAGACACTTGATTTACTAATTTTGGGGAGCATTAGGAGTACTCAGTACAGTGCAGAGTTTTGCTGATAGTGACCACCAGTTTTATTTATAATCCGTTCTCTGCCTGAAAAAAGCGATACACAGCACACAGTGACTCAGTCACATACCATATCTGTGTGCACTGCTCAGGCTCAGGCCAGTGTGCTGCATCATCTATTATCTATATATAATATTATATATATCTGTCTGACTGCTCAGCTCACACAGCTTATAATTGTGGGGGAGACTGGGGAGCACTACTGCAGTGCCAGTTATAGGTTATAGCAGGAGCCAGGAGTACATAATATATTATATAGTGAGTGACCACCAGACACACAGTGCAGTTTATTTAATATATCCGTTCTCTGCCTGAAAAAAGCGATACACACAGTGACTCAGTCAGTCACATACCATATCTGTGTGCACTGCTCAGGCTCAGGCCAGTGTGCTGCATCATCTATATATATTATATATCTGTCTGACTGCTCAGCTCACACAGCTTATAATTGTGGGGGAGACTGGGGAGCACTACTGCAGTGCCAGTTATAGGTTATAGCAGGAGCCAGGAGTACATAATATTATATTAAAATTAAACAGTGCACACTTTTGCTGCAGGAGTGCCACTGCCAGTGTGACTAGTGACCAGTGACCTGACCACCAGTATATATAATATTAGTAGTATACTATCTCTTTATCAACCAGTCTATATTAGCAGCAGACACAGTACAGTGCGGTAGTTCACGGCTGTGGCTACCTCTGTGTCGGCACTCGGCAGCCCGTCCATAATTGTATATACCACCTAACCGTGGTTTTTTTTTCTTTCTTTATACATACATACTAGTTACGAGTATACTATCTCTTTATCAACCAGTCTATATTAGCAGCAGACACAGTACAGTGCGGTAGTTCACGGCTGTGGCTACCTCTGTGTCGGCACTCGGCAGCCCGTCCATAATTGTATATACCACCTAACCGTGGTTTTTTTTTCTTTCTTTATACATACATACTAGTTACGAGTATACTATCTCTTTATCAACCAGTCTATATATTAGCAGCAGACACAGTACAGTGCGGTAGTTCACGGCTGTGGCTACCTCTGTGTCGGCACTCGGCAGCCCGTCCATAATTGTATATACCACCTAACCGTGGTTTTTTTTTCTTTCTTTATACATACATACTAGTTACGAGTATACTATCTCTTTATCAACCAGTCTATATTAGCAGCAGACACAGTACAGTGCGGTAGTTCACGGCTGTGGCTACCTCTGTGTCGGCACTCGGCAGCCCGTCCATAATTGTATATACCACCTAACCGTGGTTTTTTTTTCTTTCTTTATACATACATACTAGTTACGAGTATACTATCTCTTTATCAACCAGTCTATATATTAGCAGCAGACACAGTACAGTGCGGTAGTTCACGGCTGTGGCTACCTCTGTGTCGGCACTCGGCAGCCCGTCCATAATTGTATATACCACCTAACCGTGGTTTTTTTTTCTTTCTTTATACATACATACTAGTTACGAGTATACTATCTCTTTATCAACCAGTCTATATTAGCAGCAGACACAGTACAGTGCGGTAGTTCACGGCTGTGGCTACCTCTGTGTCGGCACTCGGCAGCCCGTCCATAATTGTATATACCACCTAACCGTAGTTTTTTTTTCTTTCTTTATACATACATACTAGTTACGAGTATACTATCTCTTTATCAACCAGTCTATATATTAGCAGCAGACACAGTACAGTGCGGTAGTTCACGGCTGTGGCTACCTCTGTGTCGGCACTCGGCAGCCCGTCCATAATTGTATATACCACCTAACCGTGGTTTTTTTTTCTTTCTTTATACATACATACTAGTTACGAGTATACTATCTCTTTATCAACCAGTCTATATTAGCAGCAGACACAGTACAGTGCGGTAGTTCACGGCTGTGGCTACCTCTGTGTCGGCACTCGGCAGCCCGTCCATAATTGTATATACCACCTAACCGTGTTTTTTTTTTCTTTCTTTATACATACATACTAGTTACGAGTATACTATCTCTTTATCAACCAGTCTATATTAGCAGCAGACACAGTACAGTGCGGTAGTTCACGGCTGTGGCTACCTCTGTGTCGGCACTCGGCAGCCCGTCCATAATTGTATATACCACCTAACCGTGGTTTTTTTTTCTTTCTTTATACATACATACTAGTTACGAGTATACTATCTCTTTATCAACCAGTCTATATATTAGCAGCAGACACAGTACAGTGCGGTAGTTCACGGCTGTGGCTACCTCTGTGTCGGCACTCGGCAGCCCGTCCATAATTGTATACTAGTATCCAATCCATCCATCTCCATTGTTTACCTGAGGTGCCTTTTAGTTGTGCCTATTAAAATATGGAGAACAAAAATGTTGAGGTTCCAAAATTAGGGAAAGATCAAGATCCACTTCCACCTCGTGCTGAAGCTGCTGCCACTAGTCATGGCCGAGACGATGAAATGCCAGCAACGTCGTCTGCCAAGGCCGATGCCCAATGTCATAGTACAGAGCATGTCAAATCCAAAACACCAAATATCAGTAAAAAAAGGACTCCAAAACCTAAAATAAAATTGTCGGAGGAGAAGCGTAAACTTGCCAATATGCCATTTACCACACGGAGTGGCAAGGAACGGCTGAGGCCCTGGCCTATGTTCATGGCTAGTGGTTCAGCTTCACATGAGGATGGAAGCACTCAGCCTCTCGCTAGAAAAATGAAAAGACTCAAGCTGGCAAAAGCAGCACAGCAAAGAACTGTGCATTCTTCGAAATCCCAAATCCACAAGGAGAGTCCAATTGTGTCGGTTGCGATGCCTGACCTTCCCAACACTGGACGTGAAGAGCATGCGCCTTCCACCATTTGCACGCCCCCTGCAAGTGCTGGAAGGAGCACCCGCAGTCCAGTTCCTGATAGTCAGATTGAAGATGTCAGTGTTGAAGTACACCAGGATGAGGAGGATATGGGTGTTGCTGGCGCTGGGGAGGAAATTGACCAGGAGGATTCTGATGGTGAGGTGGTTTGTTTAAGTCAGGCACCCGGGGAGACACCTGTTGTCCGTGGGAGGAATATGGCGGTTGACATGCCAGGTGAAAATACCAAAAAAATCAGCTCTTCGGTGTGGAGGTATTTCACCAGAAATGCGGACAACAGGTGTCAAGCCGTGTGTTCCCTTTGTCAAGCTGTAATAAGTAGGGGTAAGGACGTTAACCACCTCGGAACATCCTCCCTTATACGTCACCTGCAGCGCATTCATAATAAGTCAGTGACAAGTTCAAAAACTTTGGGTGACAGCGGAAGCAGTCCACTGACCAGTAAATCCCTTCCTCTTGTAACCAAGCTCACGCAAACCACCCCACCAACTCCCTCAGTGTCAATTTCCTCCTTCCCCAGGAATGCCAATAGTCCTGCAGGCCATGTCACTGGCAATTCTGACGAGTCCTCTCCTGCCTGGGATTCCTCCGATGCATCCTTGCGTGTAACGCCTACTGCTGCTGGCGCTGCTGTTGTTGCCGCTGGGAGTCGATGGTCATCCCAGAGGGGAAGTCGTAAGCCCACTTGTACTACTTCCAGTAAGCAATTGACTGTTCAACAGTCCTTTGCGAGGAAGATGAAATATCACAGCAGTCATCCTACTGCAAAGCGGATAACTGAGGCCTTGGCATCCTGGGTGGTGAGAAACGTGGTTCCGGTATCCATCATTACTGCAGAGCCAACTAGAGACTTGTTGGAGGTACTGTGTCCCCGGTACCAAATACCATCTAGGTTCCATTTCTCTAGGCAGGCGATACCGAAAATGTACACAGACCTCAGAAAAAGAGTCACCAGTGTCCTAAAAAATGCAGCTGTACCCAATGTCCACTTAACCACGGACATGTGGACAAGTGGAGCAGGGCAGGGTCAGGACTATATGACTGTGACAGCCCACTGGGTAGATGTATGGACTCCCGCCGCAAGAACAGCAGCGGCGGCACCAGTAGCAGCATCTCGCAAACGCCAACTCTTTCCTAGGCAGGCTACGCTTTGTATCACCGGTTTCCAGAATACGCACACAGCTGAAAACCTCTTACGGCAACTGAGGAAGATCATCGCGGAATGGCTTACCCCAATTGGACTCTCCTGTGGATTTGTGGCATCGGACAACGCCAGCAATATTGTGTGTGCATTAAATATGGGCAAATTCCAGCACGTCCCATGTTTTGCACATACCTTGAATTTGGTGGTGCAGAATTTTTTAAAAAACGACAGGGGCGTGCAAGAAATGCTGTCGGTGGCCAGAAAAATTGCGGGACACTTTCGGCGTACAGGCACCACGTACAGAAGACTGGAGCACCACCAAAAACTACTGAACCTGCCCTGCCATCATCTGAAGCAAGAAGTGGTAACGAGGTGGAATTCAACCCTCTATATGCTTCAGAGGTTGGAGGAGCAGCAAAAGGCCATTCAAGCCTATACAATTGAGCACGATATAGTAGGTGGAATGCACCTGTCTCAAGTGCAGTGGAGAATGATTTCAACGTTGTGCAAGGTTCTGATGCCCTTGGAACTTGCCACACGTGAAGTCAGTTCAGACACTGCCAGCCTGAGTCAGGTCATTCCCCTCATCAGGCTTTTGCAGAAGAAGCTGGAGGCATTGAAGAAGGAGCTAAAAGGGAGCGATTCCGCTAGGCATGTGGGACTTGTGGATGCAGCCCTTAATTCGCTTAACAAGGATTCACGGGTGGTCAATCTGTTGAAATCAGAGCACTACATTTTGGCCACCGTGCTCGATCCTAGATTTAAAGCCTACCTTGGATCTCTCTTTCCGGCAGACACAGGTCTGCTGGGGTTGAAAGACCTGCTGGTGACAAAATTGTCAAGTCAAGCGGAACGCGACCTGTCAACATCTCCTCCTTCACATTCTCCCGCAACTGGGGGTGCGAGGAAAAGGCTCAGAATTCCGAGCCCACCCGCTGGCGGTGATGCAGGGCAGTCTGGAGCGACTGCTGATGCTGACATCTGGTCCGGACTGAAGGACCTGACAACGATTACGGACATGTCGTCTACTGTCACTGCATATGATTCTCTCAACATTGATAGAATGGTGGAGGATTATATGAGTGACCGCATCCAAGTAGGCACGTCACACAGTCCGTACTTATACTGGCAGGAAAAAGAGGCAATTTGGAGGCCCTTGCACAAACTGGCTTTATTCTACCTAAGTTGCCCTCCCACAAGTGTGTACTCCGAAAGAGTGTTTAGTGCCGCCGCTCACCTTGTCAGCAATCGGCGTACGAGGTTACATCCAGAAAATGTGGAGAAGATGATGTTCATTAAAATGAATTATAATCAATTCCTCCGCGGAGACATTGACCAGCAGCAATTGCCTCAACAAAGTACACAGGGAGCTGAGATGGTGGATTCCAGTGGGGACGAATTGATAATCTGTGAGGAGGGGGATGTACACGGTGATATATCGGAGGGTGAAGATGAGGTGGACATCTTGCCTCTGTAGAGCCAGTTTGTGCAAGGAGAGATTAATTGCTTCTTTTTTGGGGGGGTCCAAACCAACCCGTCATATCAGTCACAGTCGTGTGGCAGACCCTGTCACTGAAATGATGGGTTGGTTAAAGTGTGCATGTCCTGTTTTGTTTATACAACATAAGGGTGGGTGGGAGGGCCCAAGGACAATTCCATCTTGCACCTCTTTTTTCTTTTCTTTTTCTTTGCATCATGTGCTGATTGGGGAGGGTTTTTTGGAAGGGACATCCTGCGTGACACTGCAGTGCCACTCCTAGATGGGCCCGGTGTTTGTGTCGGCCACTAGGGTCGCTAATCTTACTCACACAGTCAGCTACCTCATTGCGCCTCTTTTTTTCTTTGCGTCATGTGCTGTTTGGGGAGGGTTTTTTGGAAGGGACATCCTGCGTGACACTGCAGTGCCACTCCTAGATGGGCCCGGTGTTTGTGTCGGCCACTAGGGTCGCTAATCTTACTCACACAGCTACCTCATTGCGCCTCTTTTTTTCTTTGCGTCATGTGCTGTTTGGGGAGGGTTTTTTGGAAGGGACATCCTGCGTGACACTGCAGTGCCACTCCTAGATGGGCCCGGTGTTTGTGTCGGCCACTAGGGTCGCTTATCTTACTCACACAGCGACCTCGGTGCAAATTTTAGGACTAAAAATAATATTGTGAGGTGTGAGGTATTCAGAATAGACTGAAAATGAGTGTAAATTATGGTTTTTGAGGTTAATAATACTTTGGGATCAAAATGACCCCCAAATTCTATGATTTAAGCTGTTTTTTAGTGTTTTTTGAAAAAAACACCCGAATCCAAAACACACCCGAATCCGACAAAAAAAATTCGGTGAGGTTTTGCCAAAACGCGTTCGAACCCAAAACACGGCCGCGGAACCGAACCCAAAACCAAAACACAAAACCCGAAAAATTTCAGGCGCTCATCTCTACACTGTGTATAGTGAAGAGTAGTGGTGTGTAGTGCTGTCACTGATATCTGCAGCCAAGCACTACTGAGAGTAGAGCCACGTGCTACTGTGTATAGTGTAGAGTAGTGGAGTGGAGTGCTGTCACTGATATCTGCAGCCCAGCACTACTCAGAAGTGAGCCACGTGCCACTGTGTATAGTGGAGAGTAGTGAAGTATAGTGCTGTCACTGATATCTGCAGCCCAGCATTGCTGAGAGGAAAGCCACGTGCCACTGTGTATAGTGTAGAGTAGTGGTGTGTAGTGCTGTCACTGAGATCTACAGCCCAGCATTGCTGAGAGGAGAGCCACGTGCCACTTTGTATAATGTAAAGTTGTTGTGTGTAGTGCTGTCTCTGATATCTGCAGCCCAGCACTACTCAGAGGAGAGCCACGTGCCGCTGTGTATAATGGGGGTAATTCCAAGTTGATCGCAGCAGGAAATTTTTTAGCAGTTGGGCAAAACCATATGCACTGCAGGGGGGGCAGATATAACATCTGCAGAGAGAGTTAGATTTGGTTGGGTTATTTTGTTTCTGTGCAGGGTAAAATACTGGCTGCTCTATTATTACACTGCAATTTAGATTGCAGATTTAACTCACCACACCCAAATCTAACTCTCTCTGCACATGTTATTTCTGCCTCCCCTGCAGTGCACATGGTTTTGCCCAACTGCTAAAAATTTTCCTGCTGCGATCAACTTGGAATTACCCCCAAAGTAAAGTAGTGATGTGTATTGCTGTCACTGATATCTGCAGCCCAGCACTACTCAGAGGAGAGCCATGTGCCACTGTGTATAGTGTAGAGTAGTGGAGTGTAGTGCTGTCACTGATATATGCAGCCCAGCACTACTTAGAGGAGAGCCACGTGCCACTGTGTATAGTGTACAGTAGTGATGTGTAGTGCTGTTACTGATAACTGCAGCCAAGCACTACTGAGAGGAGAGCAACATTCAACTGTGTATAGTGTAGAGCAGTTGTGTCTAGTGCTGTCACTAATATCTGCAGCCCAGCACTGCTGAGAGTAGTGCCACGTGCCACTGTGTATAGTGTAGAGTAGTGGAGTGTAGTGCTGTCACTGATATCTGCAGCCCATCACTGCTGAGAGGAGAGCCACGTGCCACTGTGTATAGTGTAGAGTTGTGGTGTGTAGTGCTGTCACTGATATCTGCTGCCCAGCACTATTTAGTGGAGAGCCACATGCCACTGTGTATAGTGTAGTGTAGTGATGTGCAGTGCTGTCACTGATATCTGCAGCCAAGCACTGATGAGAGGAGAGCCACAAGCCACTGTGTATGTATAGTGTAGAGTAGTGGTGTGTAGTGCAGTCACTAATATCTGCAGCCCAGCATTGCTGAAAGGAGAGCCACTTGCCACTGTGTATAGTGTAGAGTAGCGGTGTGTAGTGCTATCACTGATATCTGCTGCCCAGTACTACTCAGAGGAGAGCCATGTTCCACTGTGTATAGTGTAGAATAGTGGAGTGTAGTGCTGTCACTGATATCTGGAGCCCAGCACTACTCAGAGGAGAGCCACGTGCCACTGTGTATTGTGTACAGTAGTGATGTGTAGTGCTGTCACTGATATCTGCAGCCAAGCACTACTGAGAGGAGAGCAACATTCAACTGTGTATTGTGTACAGTAGTGATGTGTAGTGCTGTCACTGATATCTGCAGCCAAGCACTACTGAGAGGAGAGCAACATTCAACTGTGTATAGTGTAGAGTAGTGGTGCCTAGTGCTGTCACTAATATCTGCAGCCCAGCACTGCTGAGAGTAGTGCCACGTGCCACTGTGTACAGTGTAGAGTAGTGATGTGTAGTGCTGTCACTGATATCTGCAGCCCATCACTGCTGAGAGGAGAGCCAAGTGCCACTGTGTATAGTGGAGGGTAGTGGTGTGCAGTGCTGTCACTGATATCTGCAGCCCATCACTGCTGAGAGGAGAGCCACGTGCCACTGTGTATAGTGTAGAGTAGTGGTGTGTAGTGCTGTAACTGATATCTGCAGCCCAGTACTACTCAGAGGAGAGCCATGTGCCACTGTGTATAGTGTAGAGTAGTGGAGTGTAGTGCTGTCACTGATATCTGCAGCCCAGCACTACTTAGAGGAGAGCCACGTGCCACTGTGTATAGTGTAGAGTAGTGATGTGTAGTGCTGTCACTGATATCTGCAGCCCATCACTGCTGAGAGGAGAGCCACGTGCCACTGTGTATAGTGTAGAGTTGTGGTGTGTAGTGCTGTCACTGATATCTGCAGCCAAGCACTGATGAGAGGAGAGCCACAAGCCACTGTGTATGTATAGTGTACAGTAGTAGTGTGTAGTGTTTTCTCTGATATCTGCAGCCCAGAACTGCTGAGAGGAGTGCCACTTGCCACTGTGTATAGTGAAGAGTAGTGGTGTGTAGTGCTGTCACTGATATCTGCAACCCAGCACTACTCAGAAGTGAGCCACGTGCCACTGTGTATAGTGGAGAGTAGTGAAGTATAGTGCTGTCACTGATATCTGCAGCCCAGCATTGCTGAGAGGAAAGCCACGTGCCACTTTGTATAGTGTAGAGTAGTGGTGTGTAGTGCTGTCACTGAGATCTACAGCCCAGCATTGCTGAGAGGAAAGCCACATGCCACTGTGTATAGTGGAGAGTAGTGGTGTGTAGTGCTGTCACTGATATCTGCAGCCCAGCACTGCTGAGAGGAGAGCCACGTGCCACTGTGTATATTGCAGAGTAGTGGTGTGCAGTGCTGTCACTGATATCTGTAGCCCAGCACTGCTGAGAGGAGAGCCACGTGCCACTGTGTATAATGTAAAGTAGTGATGTGTATTGCTGTCACTGATATCTGCAGCCCAGCACTGCTGAGAGGAGAGCCACGTGCCATTGTGTATAGTGTAGAGTAGTGGTGTGTAGTGTTGTCACTGATATCTGTAGCCCAGCACTGCTGAGAGGAGAGCCACGTGCCACTGTGTATAATGTAAAGTAGTGATGTGTATTGCTGTCACTGATATCTGCAGCCCAGCACTACTCAGAGAAGAGCCACTTGCCACTGTGTATAGTGTAGAGTAGTGGTGTGTAGTGCTGTCACTGACATCTGCAGCCCAGCACTGCTGAGAGGAGAGCCACATGCCACTGTGTATAGTGTAGAGTAGTGGTGTGTAGTGTTGTCACTGATATCTGCAGCCCAGCACTGCTGAGAGGAGAGCCACGTGCCATTGTGTATAGTGTTTAGTAGTGGTGTGCAGCGCTGTCACTGATATCTGCAGCCCAGCACTGCTGAGAGGAGAGCCACGTGCCATTGTGTATAGTGTAGAGTAGTGGTGTGTAGTGTTGTCACTGATATCTGCAGCCCAGCACTGCTGAGAGAAGAGTCACGTGCCACTGTGTATAGTGTATAGTAGCTCTGTGCAGTGCTATATCAATCCAGCTGTGGCACTTTTTGTCCTAGCATACTATGATATTCACTATAATATATACTATTGTAACAAATTGAGCTAGGGCTATAGAAGCTCTCACCAAAGGATGACATGATGGCTGTGCCGGCTGCTGGTGTAATGAAATGTATGAGAAAAGTGGAGCATAAAATTGCAGCTTACAAAAGAGATTGTTATTATTGCTACTGAAGTAGCAGTAAAAACATAAATTATTTCACATTTATATTTATATCAGGTATCCTTAATCATGTGAAATATTAGTTAAAAACAGGTAACAAAGATCCATACATGCAAGTGTGACTGGCAAAAATAGGAAATTATTTTAAATCTTAAAAATACTGTACGGTTTTTGACATATATTTATTTTTGTATATATTGACTTACATTTATCTATATCATTGTCATAGAAACACTGTAGAAACATTGAGTTGATAGCAGATTAGAACCAATTGGCACATCTAGTCTGCCCCTTTTTTTAATCTGTAGGTGACCTCAACCCTATTTGATCCTTAGGAGTAAATGTAATAGCCTCCGAGTAGCCGGAGCTGTGGGACTTTGTACGAGTCTTACCATTTTTTTTTTAAAGCAGCAATCGTTTACAAGGCAAAAACTAGTGTGTTGCCTTGGGATGGTTTGGTTGTGCTAGTTTAGGGGTGTCCCACGCCCTAGACTTGAACCCTTGGAACGTTAGAGACTTACCTGATGATGAGGTTGCCTGGACAAGGTGGGTAGGCTCACCATTTTGTCCAAGATTATGTAAAAAACTCAATTTGATTGCTAAAATTGATTGCAAAATGTATTACGATTCTAATTAGCAATGTTTGAATAGTGCAGCTTTATTCTTTCTCTTTGTGTGTGGCACTTTAATTCTCGGCATGGTAACACCTCTAATTACATGTAGTTATGGTGTGCAGACTGTGACCCCCTCCCTACTGTATATATCCTATACTGGGAGGGGTATTGACAGTGCACTGCATTCAGGGGTGCTGAGAATGGTAGAGGACGTGACAGCACACTGAAAGGAAGGGTACTGGAAATGAGAGGGGAAGAGACAACAGACTGGGAGCAGGGGTGTTGAGAATGGTAGAGGACGTGACGGCACACTGAAAGGAAGGGTGCTGGGAATGGTAGGGGAAGAGACAACAGACTGGGAGCAGGGGTGCTGAGAATGGTAGAGGACGTGACAGCACACTGAAAGGAAGGGTGCTGGGAATGAGAGGGGAAGAGACAACAGACTGGGAGCAGGGGTGCTGAGAATGGTAGAGGACGTGACGGCACACTGAAAGGAAGGGTGCTGGAAATGAGAGGGGAAGAGACAACAGACTGGGAGCAGGGGTGCTGAGAATGGTAGAGGACGTGACAGCACACTGAAAGGAAGGGTGCTGGAAATGAGAGGGGAAGAGACAACAGACTGGGAGCAGGGGTGCTGAGAATGGTAGAGGACGTGACGGCACACTGAAAGGAAGGGTGCTGGAAATGAGAGGGGAAGAGACAACAGACTGGGAGCAGGGGTGCTGAGAATGGTAGAGGACGTGACAGCACACTGAAAGGAAGGGTGCTGGAAATGAGAGGGGAAGAGACAACAGACTGGGAGCAGGGGTGCTGAGAATGGTAGAGGACGTGACGGCACACTGAAAGGAAGGGTGCTGGAAATGAGAGGGGAAGAGACAACAGACTGGGAGCAGGGGTGCTGAGAATGGTAGAGGACGTGACAGCACACTGAAAGGAAGGGTGCTGGGAATGAGAGGGGAAGAGACAACAGACCGGGAGCAGTGGTGCTTGAACTGAGGGTGGGGGGTGACCACACATTGTGAGCAGGGGTCCTGGAACTAGGAGGAAAAACAACAGCAGACTAGGGAATGGGGTGCTGGTACTGGAAAGGAGAGGAACAGGAAACTGGGATCAGGGATGCTGGGACTGGCAGGGGAAATGTGACTACTAGTAGGGGTGGATCTTCATCCTAGAAGGGGACCAATAAGACTACTGGTAGTTTCAATCAACAACTGACTGTCAAACATTTATCTGTGAGAGGAAGCAAGTATGACAGCTGTCACCCAGTCACACAGTGGTCCACTGACACTATGAGGACTATGCTACAATTAGATCTGCATCCAATGTCCACCATTAATCCAGTGGGTTTTAGACAGTCAATTAAAGTGCGGTGTCCCCGCCACCAAATTCCATCTTTGTTCCATTTTACTAGACAAGCAATTCCTTGGCTGTACCAGGACATTTAAAGGACAAACAAATAAAAACATATAATTATTGGTTTGCAAAATGCCACTGTACCCATTGTCTAGTTAACCACAGATTTGTGGATGAGCAGAACTAGGTAAACTAAAGATTTAATGACTGTGACAGCCCACCAGGTGGGTGCATCATCTTCAGCAGCAGCTTCTAAAAATCCACTCCAGTTCATTCTGAGGCAGACTGCTCTCTATACAGTATCACCGGCTTCACAAACAGACATACAGCTGACATCCTCTTATAAAGATGAATTTATATCATAGCAAAATGGCTTACACTGCTTGGACTCTCCTCAGGTTTTGTGATTTCTGTCCTGTATGTGACCTGCTGAAGTTTTGCAGAGGTTATTTATAGAAGGACAGTTTATAACCTTTGATCTCTGGAAGCCCAGCATAAGCAAGGAAATGAGATAACAGAGTGGTGTGCAAATTAGTTGGGACAAAATTTTTCATACAATCGGTTTATTTATTGATGAACTAGTACATTTTTATTTTAATTTTAGTATTTTATGTGTCATCCCTTAAGATGCTAAGGGAGGACACATAAAATACTAAAATGAAAATACACAGTACACTCAGTTTGTCATGGATAAAACTAGTTTTTAACACATATTGTTCAATTCTTGATCATGAAACCGCACTTCACTTACAGCTAAAATAAGCTTCTTTTTGGTAGTGCAATCTTTTTTTTTTTGGAGCCTTTTCTTAACTATAGACCACAGATTTTCAATTGGGTTTCATGGCTAATCTAAAACTGAAATATTGTTGTCCTGCAAGAATTTTTTCATTTTCTTCGACGTGTAGCATGGGGCGAGATCTTGTTGAAAATTATCATCTCCATTTGAGAACTGGCTTGCTAGTGTAGGAATGAGAAATCCTTCTAAAATTTCTGCATATTTGAAGCTGTTCATCATTCCTCATTGGTTTTAGATTACCTGGTCCTTTAGATGTGAAATATCCCCAAAACATTATTTGTGGGGGGTGTTTAGGGGACTGTACATTGTGTCCCTGACATAGTGCTTCTCCTAAACTCCATCTGATGACATTAACATGGTACCCATGGACCTCGAAGTAACTTCCATATGTGAACACCACTTTCTTCGAGTCCCCTACTGTCCAATTTGTGTGCTGCTTAGCCCAAATCAGCCTTTTCTTCTTCAAGGCACCTGTCAGAAGTTGCTTCTTAAGAGGTCTCCTGGCTCGGCTCTGCAACCAACTTCCAAGAGCCTGCTGCAGATTGTAGAGCTGTCTACAGGAACACCAGCCAATTAAAGGTCTCCCTGATGGTTTATAACACTATTTCTGACTAATACCTTATCATCCTGTGGTGTAGTCTTTCGTTTGCATCAACAATGGCCTTTCCATTGAATTTCCAATGCTAACTGCATCAGCTATCTGCCTGACAGTTTTTGCTGTATGCTGGTGCAAAGCAATTACCTGAGCTCTCTTGGAATCTGCAATATTCTTGACTGAACTTTCAAGCGCGCATCACCCAAATTCACAAGTATTGTCTGTCCCAAGGTTTCCTCCACAAAATCTGACAAAAGACTAAAAACACAGAACAAATGTGGCCCTAAAAACTCCATAATCTAATTTTACAACCTATTGTACCCAAATTTTAGCAAACACGTGCAGTATTTTTAGTTTATACCTGCTTTTATTTCACATTCCGGGAAAAATGTGCTTGTCCCAACTAATTTGCACACCACTTATAATTTTAGACCAGTCATGAAGGATTGTATGTTTAAGGCATCAACCAGGAGATTCCCTCAATCCTTAAATAAAACCCTCCTTTTGTAGCCTTGTCAGGAAATAAATAAACCCTTCCCTTAGAGGTTATGTACCAGGGTCCATTGGTTCAATTCTACAGAACCTTGTGTCAATCTGGACTATAAATTACCCCACACACACTAATTGCTTCCTAAAGAGATTAGGTTATGTGTTAACCTAGAACATACTCAGGGAATCCTCTGATATGAAGATTGTTGCATTGACCACAGTTGTCTAAGTCATCTAATTGAAGAAGCACAGCCCAAAGATCCTGAGCATGTACGTAGACAGTGTTGTGGAGTTTAGCTTTATGGTCCTTTGCAGCTTTAGTGCTTTTCTCCAGATGAATGAGGTGGTGGTCAATCTCCGCTTTCACATTGTCACTCTGTTTACATGGCAGAGAGCAGATCTGTGACAATATCACACCATAGATATATAGTTGGAAATATTAGGGTGCAATTAGAGGTAAACCAAGAGATATGCTGAATGAAGTGTTGGAGTGGCAAATAATGAAAGTTTTAGTACAAAGGAGATGTATGTAGAAGTGAGTAAGTCAAATGTTGAGAGAAAACCAGATATAGTATATGGCATTAGGGTAATGTAATCTCACTAACTGTAATTGTCAAAGGGTTAAGCCCAAAGGCAGGCAATAGCACTTGTGTTCCGTTAAAGGAACGCCTACTGTAGCTAACATTAAATAGTCCTAGAGTGCAGCCATGAACAACAAAATTGAACAAGCAGCCAGCACCGCAGAGGGAAACCTCTGAGGCAGTCGCTAACTAGGGTGACAGAGTATGTATGCAGCACTTGGCCCCAGCTGCACCCACTAAGTCCCCAATAGCAAAGAGAAAAGCCATACCAGATAGTCACAAAGAGGAGAGCCATAGGGAGGACACCAGGAATGGCATTATAGAGCAGTGGGTATTGGCACAGCACAAGGAACCTCCCATCAAAAAAATGCTTCAGCATCAGCACAGACTGATCCCAGCAAGTGCCGCTTAAGGTCAGCAACCAGG
Organism: Pseudophryne corroboree; assembly: GCF_028390025.1. NCBI lineage: Eukaryota > Metazoa > Chordata > Amphibia > Anura > Myobatrachidae > Pseudophryne > Pseudophryne corroboree. The sequence continues at coordinate 1,219,530,271 of NC_086444.1, read as the reverse complement.
CAGCACAGTGGGTGGTTCAGCAGCGCATAGTGGATCTATAAATGCAGACACTCCTCACTCCAGGAAAGCCAACAGCAGCGAGTGTCACAGCATCTCTCATGTTCCAAGTTGGCACCAGAGAAATGATGAGTGACTGGCAAATAACTCTCCACAGGGACAGTAGGAGACCAGAATAGATGTAGCCACCCCCCCCCCCCCTCGACAACTACAGTAATAAGGTAATTGGAAGTGTCAAATTCACTTAATTAAGCGGTAATTATTCACCTTCCAAAGTGGTGCTTTCTGCAGCAGTGATGAGCATGTAGCATGTTTGAGTGTTTGTAAGTGCGTATGATTGTGTGCAATTGAGTGTGTGTGTATCACTGTGTGTGTGTGTGTGTGTGTGTGTGTGTGTGTGTGTGTGTGTGTGTGTGAGACCCCCCAGAATGTGTATGCCCTTCACAGCCTCCCATGAGGTGTAATACCCCTGGTGCTGGCTGCTTGGAGAACCATATCTCCAAGCAACCCTTGCACTCCCCAGCAGCCCCTAAGCCTCCCAGGAGCCCAGTACCCATTGCAAAAATGAAGGGGAGACCACTGGGAGCCTCCAAGCACACAAGAGAGCATCAGATAGGTCACTTAAAAAATATATATATTTTTTTAATGCTCCACAGAGTTTTAAGCAATAAAAACCCTACTACCATTTTTTATTTAAATGGATACCACAGGTCTCGGGAGCATGCCTTCCCGCAGTAATCCAAAATTTGGAGTGAGGAAAGCACTAAACCATTCTCCCACTTGAATTCCCCCCTATATTTCACTGCTCTAACATCAACTATACTAGTGCATACTGGGCCTTATTCAAAGAAGTACACTACTTCAGCTGTAAGTGTGATTTTCTCAGCCTTAAAACTGCTGATATCAGCAAGTAAAGCTGTAACCCAGAAATGGAAAGAGACACCCAAAGGAGCTACCGCAACACATTCACAGTTGCATACAAATACGAAGCCGATATGCAAGAACAAGGAACTTCAGGCTTTAGGGTAGCCCTATGGCTGCATAGACTGGACTCAGCAGTAGCCACGCAGGCATCATATTTTTGTACATTAGAGCTTGCAGCTGACGTTAGATATATGCCCGGAAAATGGCCATGACACACCTATAATTTCTATAATCACTCCATACTAACACCATGTTACCACCCTGAAACGATCACTTCCTGTCATTCCCTTTGCAATGGAATCATCATTGGGTGCAGGTATGCAGTGGCACCATGATTCATGTGCAATGCGAACCCAGCAAATGCACAGACTGCCGATAATCGCTCAGTAGTATGGAACATTGGCTTTGCCTACATATCTGAAGCAGGCCCTCTGTTCTCTAGGTCATACACATTCACACAATGATGAAACAGGATATAGCCCTGAGAAACTATTCAGACTGGTGCTGCTTATCTATATGGTGAAATTATCATGAAACACAGAGTAACTGAAGGGATTTGTGCTATGGTTTATTTCCCAATTTATAGTGAGGAGGTACTTTTTTCCGTCTTACACACAATCTAATATCCTGCCAGCAAGTCATTTTATTAATGCCCTAAATAATCTATTTTAGTTGTAGGAATAAAGGACAATATATGTTGAACCACAATTTACATACAGATGTGTCCAAATACATCTTTGCTATATCCCGCCATGTATGGCACGGTTTTGCACACCATAGACTCCGAGATTTAGCCGTGCCTTGTGATTTTTGCTTCTTTAATATGATACTTTATAGATATTCTATTATGGTAAACAAAAATTTTCAAATCCATCCACTCGCTACTTGTGAAAAACAGTATATTGGCAAAAATAACAATGGGGCAGATGGAGTCACAGCTTCAGGCCTCCAAATGAAAATAGTTCCATTATCATAAATATTACAATTGTATTTCTAGTTTTCTCACAAAATTATGCATTTTTTATTTTTATGGATTAAGGGAGACAAAGTGCCTCTGTCAGGTCTCTGTTTTTTTTTTTAACCAAATCAATGGGACAATCCCAGTCCCTATAAGGAGGCAGAGTTTTGACTGCTTATTTGTTAAACATGTCAAGATATTCCCTACAGGGAAACAGAATGCATCAGAAGAGTTCATGGACTGGTGAGGCAAAACTTGCTGAAGACAAGAATCCTTGCAGGCATAACCCCAATACACACTTGAAGTAACGACCAGTCATTGTGTGTTATGTCTCTGGAGCTAGCGGATACCAAGCACAAGTAAATTGTCAGCTTTAATAATAATTTGGAAGGGCAGCATTTCTGAATGACTAACATGAATAGTATAATCACGTTTTAGGGGATGCGGTTAGCATCCCGGCAATCAGTATGCTGGCGGTCATGTGACCAATGTCGGAATCAAACACCACTTGGAATCCCGGTGCTGGAACACCAACCACCGACATCCTGCAGGTAAGTATCGTGTGTACTGGTAGGGTTAGTGCCCCGGGAGGTAAGGGTTAGGCACCACCCCCCAAGTCTTAGCCCTAGCCACCACCACTGGTGTCTTAGCCCTAGCTGCCACCCCCTGAATCTTAGCCTGCAGGTGGGTTAGGGTATGGGTAGGGGGCAAAGGAGGGGTAAAACTACTACCCCATCCCCTGTCGGCATTCTCATTGTTGGGATGCCGGTGTCGGTCATGTGACCTCCGGCATCCCGACCACCAGAATACTGTATCACACCCCTCTTTAGTGAATGTGCAGAGACTGTACACCTAGACTGACCTTTCAAGAATCAGTTGGTTGCTGTTTTTTCCCATACTCTTTTACCCAGAACATGACCCGGCCTAGCACAATACAAGCATAGATCATCACGGAAGTGTCTTTGTCATTCCTCTGATGCAATATGTACCCAATTTACTTGCGTGAGCTCCCCCATGTTTGGAGATGTTTGCTGAAAGTGAGGAGTCAATAGACTTCAGAAAGTTTGTGCCTTCCACTTTGTTGCAAAGAGAGATCAGTTCATCGAGATCAGCGGGTAAGTCCCGAGCAGATAATTAATCTTTCAACAATCCAAAATAGCTTGTCAATATGAAGAGCCTCTTTCTTCTATTTCAAATCTGATGCAGAAATGCAATAGGATAGTTTAACATGTCTCCCAAAGTGGTAATGCCTATTCTAAGGCTTGTTTGGAGACCAGAGACATAATGTAAGATACAATCATCTTGGCAGTGTGACAAATTCTGTGTTATTACCCACAGTGAATTTCACACTGATTGAGATATCCCCTGCAGTAATCAAGACCCTGTCTGGTAAGGGTGACTGGAATACTACTTATCAAAGATGAAAGTTCTTGAAAGAAACTTGACCTTGAGATGACACAGGATTAGATCACCATTGGGCAGCCATCGGCCATCTGAGTAAGTATAAGCTTACTCATAATGGCTACCAGAACTCCTTTGCCAAGATCAGGAAATCTGCATTCGATGAAGCAGAACCTGGCACTGTCATACCTTCAAAATGGGTACAACAAGCTGTAATTTTGTTAGTGATGTGCACCGGTTTTGTGTTTTGGTTTTGGATTCGCTTCCGCGGCCGTGTTTTGGATTCGGACGCGTTTTGGCAAAACCTCCCTGAAAATTTTTTGTCGGATTCGGGTGTATTTTGGATTCGGGTGTTTTTTTTACAAAAAACCCTCAAAAATAGCTTAAATCATAGAATTTGGGGGTCATTTTGATCCCATAGTATTATTAACCTCAATAACCATAATTTCCACTCATTTTCAGTCTATTCTGAACACCTCACACCTCACAATATTATTTTTAGTCCTAAAATTTGCACTGAGGTCGCTGGATGACTAAGCTAAGCGACCCAAGTGGCCGACACAAACACCTGGCCCATCTAGGAGTGGCACTGCAGTGTCAGACAGGATGGCACTTCAAAAAATAGTCCCCAAACAGCACATGATGCAAAGAAAAAAAGAGGCACAATGAGGTAGCTGTATGACTAAGCTAAGCGACCCAAGTAGCCGTCACAAACACCTGGCCCATCTAGGAGTGGCACTGCAGTGTCACACGGGATGGCACTTCAAAAAAATAGTCCCCAAACAGCACATGATGCAAAAAAAAAGAGGCACAATGAGGTAGCTGTGTGACTAAGCTAAGCGACCCAAGTGGCCAACATAAACACCTGGCCCAACTATTATGTATATATTTTTTAAAATAATATATTTTTTTTTACTGACTAAAATTGAGAGAGCATGATTTTCAGTGGGAAGGGGTGGGAATGGGTTAAAATTTAAAAAAAAAAATGTGTGGGGTCCCCCCTCCTAAGCATAACCAGCCTCGGGCTCTTTGAGCCGGTCCTGGTTGTAAAAATACGGGGGGAAAATGACAGGGGATCCCCCGTATTTTTAGAACCAGCACCGGGCTCTGCGTCCGGTCCTGGTGCCAAAAATACGGGGGACAAAAAATGTAGGGGTCCCCCGTATTTTTAACACCAGCACCGGGCTCCACTAGCTGGAGAGATAATGCCACAGCCAGGGGGACACTTTTATAAATCGGTCCCTGCGGCCGTGGCATTAAAACCCCAACTAGTCACCCCTGGCCGGGGTACCCTGGAGGAGTGGGGACCCCTTCAAACAAGTGGTCCCCCCCTCCAGCCACCCAAGGGCCAGGGGTGAAGCCCGAGGCTGTCCCCCCCATCCCAGGGCTGCGGCCAGGGGTGACTAGTTGGGTATTTTAATGCCACGGCTGCAGGGAGCGGTATACAAGTGTCCCCCGGCTGGGGCATTATCTGTCCAGCTAGTGGAGCCCGGTGCTGGTACAAAAAATACGGGGGAACCATACGCTTCCCCCCCCCCCCCCCCCCGTAATTTTTGCACCAGGACCAGGTGCAGAGCCCGGTGCTGGTTGTTAAAATACGGGGGATCCCCTGTCATTTTTTTCCCCGTATTTTGGCAACCAGGACCGGCTCAAAGAGCCTGAGGCTGGTTATGCTTAGGAGGGGGGACCCCACGCATTTTCCCCCCGTGTTTTTTAACCATTTTGGCGCCATCGGAAAAGTCGAATCCAGGACGCACTTATCCGTCAATTGCTCCGTTTTTCGACAGCGGGACTGTCGAATCCGTTTTTTATTGAATATGTCGAATTCCGGCGCCGGCGGCCGGAATTCGACAGTCGAATTGTGTCGAATTAAAAACGGTCGAATTCCAGCCGGAATTCGACCGCAATTGCATATACCCCTATATATACTACAATGCAGCACAGATATGGAGCGTTTTTCAGGCAGAGAACGTATAATACTGGTGGTCACTGGTCAGCAAAACTCTGCACTGTACTCCTCCTATATAATACTGCTGGTCCCCACTCCCCACAATAAAGCAGTGTGAGCACAGATATATGCAGCACACTGAGCACAGATATGGAGCATTTTTCAGGCAGAGAACGTATAATACTGGTGGTCCCTGGCCAGCAAAACTCTGACCTGTACTCCTCCTATATAATACTGCTGGTCCCCACAAAAAAGCAGTGAGCACAGATATTTGCAGCCCCCTAGAAACTGAGAGGACGCCAGCCACGTCCTCTCACTATCATTTCCAATGCACGAGTGAAAAATGGCGCCGACGCGCGGCTCCTTATATAGAATACGAATCTCGCGAGAATCCGACAGCGGGATGATGACGTTCGGGCGCGCTCGGTTTAACCGAGCAAGGCGGGAGGATCCGAGTCTGCCTCGGACCCGTGTAAAATGGGTGAAGTTCGGGGGAGTTTGGATTCCGAGGAACCGAACCCGCTCATCACTAAATTTTGTAAAACAGTTCTTATCACCACCCACACAGGGAGTACTGTGAGTGATTTGCAGGAACCATTATGCACATGTACAATAGCGGTCCTGCACATTAATAGTCCATCTGCCACCTAAGTTGCATGCAAATCATTGGGTTTATATACAATTCTAAATCAGGCCCTATGAGGAATATATGAGGCTTCAGGCCAATGGCTTATTTTAGGTTACTGGACCAAAGAAACTTCTAATAAGCATAATTATTGTCAAAATGAAGTTGTGGTCTTCTTTATACTGTACTTCACAACTTTTCATTAACAAAACTGAAATGATTACATAAGTACTAGAGAAGAGCGGTCTGGATTATCAGGATCGCTCCAAACATCGGGGACCTGATTCCAGACTCGGATCCCACGGCTGAATGTCATCATCCCGGCGTCGGATTGTCGCGGGACTTGAATTCTATTTAAGGTGTTGTGGCCGAGACTTGGTGCCAGTTCAGTGTAATGCACGATGCCATTTGCTGTGTTATACTCTGCTGTAGTGGTTGCACTGTGTTAAGAGTCTCACAGGTGTCTGTGCTGTATAGTGACTGTGTATAAGGGAAACACTGCATGCTGCTATGTGCTGCACTATATTCTGCTGTAATGTGTGTACTGTGTCCTGGGTCTCACAAGTTACTGTGCTGTATAGTGAAAGTGTAAGGGGGCATGCTGCATGCTGCTGTTTGCTGCACTGTGGGGGTGAATCAGACCTGGTCGCACGCAGGCGTTTTTATGCACTGCTGCGACCAGGTAATTGCCGCCTACAGGGGAGGGGGTAATCTGTGTGCAGGGGTGTGAACGGATGTGCAGAGAGCTGCACAAACAAAAATTTGTGCAGTCTATGCACAGCCCAGGACTTACTCAGCTACTGCAACGATCCGGACCGCTACTGACATCAGAACCCCTCTTTCTGAACGGCTGAGCGCACTTGCGTTCTCCCGGACACTCTTTAAAAATGGTCAGTTGCCACCCACAAATGGGCTCTTCCTGTCAATCTTCTTGCATTCGCCGGTGCGAGTGATTTTTTTGTAAGATCCACCGCTGTCCGGCGACCCCTGTTGCCGGTGGCCGACGCGCCTGCGCATTGCAGTGCATATGCATACACTGTTCAGACCTGATCGCTCAGCAGCAAAAAATGCTAGCGTGCGATCGGTTCTGAATGACCCCCTATATTCTGCTGTAGTGTGTGTACTGTGTCCAAAGTCTAACAAATGGCTGTGCTGTATAGTGACTGTGTATAGGGGGCACACGTCACAGTGCTGTGTACTGAGCTATACAGTACTCTGCTATACTGGCTGTGCTGTGTCCAGACTCACAAGTGGCTTAGCCCTGTATAGTGACTTTATGGAGGGCACGCTGCTGTATGCTGCACTATACTTTGCTGTAAATTGTACTGTTAGGTGACTTTTGCCCTAATGTGCTTTGTTCACATGCATATATAAACCCTGTGATCCAGGCAATTCGAACCAAGCTGCAAGTTAAAAAACAGAAAAATAACAATATATATTTCTATTGTCTGTACTGTTTAGTGCACTTTGTTCACATGCATCTATAAGCCCTGTGATCCACACAGTTTGAACTGAGCTGCAAGTTAAAAAAAACAGGAAAAAAAATATTTTGTTTCTACTGTTTGGTGTGCTTTACCCTAGTGTGCTTTGTTCACGTGCATTTAACCGAACTGCAAGTTCAAAAAAGGAAAAAATATACATCTACTGTATTGTTTGCACTAATCTGTGCACTGTACCCCAGTATACTGTGGCAAGGCTTCATAGATGTGCTATAAACTGCTGTGTGTTTGTACCGCTGCTCTGTCACTTAGTAACCAGCCAGGTCGCTGCAGACTTTGGCCAATATTTGTGAAAACAATATTGTGAACAGTGAGGTGGTTAAATTGACTGCAAATGACTGGAAATTAAAGTTATTGAGCTTAATAATACTCTATGAACCAAAAAAAGGCCTAAATTATCTTATTTTATTTATTTATTTATATATTTTATTGACAATGTTTGAAAAAAAAATGCAAATGCAAATCCCAAACCAAAACCAATCACGGTGGTTTGGCCACTTTAAAACCAAATCCTGAGCTGGACGATGAAACAGCCAAATCCAAATTTCACAAAAATGGTCCGGCACACATCTCTAATATGTACAAACCAATAAGATATTATTTACAGTTAATACTTTCACACAAACATTAGAATCGCTTGTGTAGTATTTTATTACATTTATGCATATTATCAGCATGGTTTGTTTT
>NC_086444.1:1219520923-1219522032 GCF_028390025.1 Pseudophryne corroboree | reverse complement strand
TGTACTGATATATAATATACATACTATTCTATAGCTTCTATACTGCTTGTCAGGAGGACACATGGGTCACAGTTACACCGCTCTGTACTGATATATAATATATATACTATTCTATAGCTTCTATACTGCTTGTCAGGAGGACACGTGTCACAGTTACACCGCTCTGTACTGATATATAATATATATACTATTCTATAGCTTCTATACTGCTTGTCAGGAGGACACGTGTCACAGTTACACCGCTCTGTACTGATATATAATATATATACTATTCTATAGCTTCTATACTGCTTGTCAGGAGGACACATGTGTCACAGTTACACTGCTCTGTACTGATATATAATATATATACTATTCTATAGCTTCTATACTGCTTGTCAGGAGGACACATGTGTCACAGTTACACCGCTCTGTACTGATATATAATATATATATACTATTCTATAGCTTCTATACTGCTTGTCAGGACACATGTGTCAGTTACACCGCTCTGTACTGATATATAATATATATACTATTCTATAGCTTCTATACTGCTTGTCAGGAGGACACATGTCACAGTTACAGCGCTCTGTACTGATATATAATATATATACTATTCTATAGCTTCTATACTGCTTGTCAGGACACATGTTTCACAGTTATACCGCTCTGTACTGATATATAATATATATATACTATTTTATAGCTTCTATACTGCTTGTCAGGACACATGTGTCACAGTTACACCACTTTGTACTGATATATAATATAAATACTATTCTATAGCTTCTATACTGCTTGTCAGGATACATGTGTCACAGTTACACCGCTCTGTACTGATATATAATATATATACTATTCTATAGCTTCTATACTGCTTGTCAGGAGGACACATGTCACAGTTATACCGCTCTGTACTGATATATAATATACATACTATTCTATAGCTTCTATACTGCTTGTCAGGAGGACACGTGTCACAGTTACACCGCTCTGTACTGATATATAATATATATACTATTCTATAGCTTCTATACTGCTTGTCAGGAGGACACATGGGTCACAGTTACACCGCTCTGTACTGATATATAATATATATATACTATTCTATAGCTTCTATACTGCTT
>NC_086444.1:1217073423-1217078423 GCF_028390025.1 Pseudophryne corroboree | reverse complement strand
AGGACTCCCTCCAGTATATAGATATGTGATATAGTGCCCTCTCTCTAGTACATACTATAAGTGTGTGACACAGTACTCCATCCAGTATATAGATATGTGATATAGTGCCCTCTCTCTAGTACATACTATAAGTGTGTGATGCAGTACTCCATCCAGTATATAGATATGTGATATAGTGCCCTCTCTCTAGTACATACTATAAGTATGCGACACAGTACTCCATCCAGTATATAGATATGTGATATAGTGCACTCTCCCTAGAACATACTATAAGTGTGTGACACAGTACTCCATCCAGTATATAGATATGTGATATAGTGCCCTCTCTCTAGTACATACTATAAGTGTGTGACACAGTACTCCATCCAGTATATAGATATGTGATATAGCGCCCTCTCAATAGTACATACTATAAGTGTGTGACACAGTACTCCATCCAGTATATAGATATGTGATATAGTGCCCTCTCTCTAGTACATACTATAAGTGTGCAACACAGTACTCCATCCAGTATATAGATATGTGATATAGTGCCCTCTCTCTAGTACATACTATAGGTGTGTGACACAGTACTCCATCCAGTATATAGATATGTAATATAGTGCCCTCTCTCTAGTACATACTATAAGTGTGTGATGCAGGACTCCCTCCAGTATATAGATATGTGATATAGTGCCCTCTCTCTAGTACATATTATAAGTGTGTGACACAGTACTCCATCCAGTATATAGATATGTGATATAGTGCCCTCTCTCTAGTACATACTATAAGTTTGTGATGCAGGACCCCCTTCAGTATATAGATATGTGATATAGTACCCTCTCTCTAGTACATACTATAAGTGTGTGACACAGGACTCTCTCCAGTATATAGATATGTGATATAGTGCCCTCTCTCTAGTACATACTATAAGTGTGTGACACAGTACTCCATCCAGTATATAGATATGTGATATAGTGCCCTCTCTCTAGTACATACTATAAGTGTGTGACACAGTACTCCATCCAGTATATAGATATGTGATATAGTGCCCTCTCTCTAGTACATACTATAAGTGTGTGACACAGTACTCCATCCAGTATATAGATATGTGATCTAGTGCCCTCTCTCTAGTACATACTATAAGTGTGTGATGCAGGACTCCATCCAGTATATAGATATGTGACATAGTGCCCTCTCAATAGTACATACTTTAAGTGTGTGACACAGTACTCCATCCAGTATATATATATGTGTGTGTGTGTGTGTGTGTGTGTGTGTGTGTGTGTGTGATATAGTGCCCTCTCTCTAGTACATACTATAAGTGTGTGACACAGTACTCCATCCAGTATATAGATATGTGATATAGTGCCCTCTCTCTAGTACATACTATAAGTGTGTGACACAGGACTCCCTCCAGTATATAGATATGTGTTATAGTGCCCTCTCTCTAGTACATACTATAAGTGTGTGATGCAGGACTCCATCCAGTATATAGATATGTGATATAGTGCCCTCTCTCTAGTACATACTATAAGTGTGTGACACAGTACTCCATCCAGTATATAGATATGTGATATAGTGCCCTCTCTCTAGTACATACTATAAGTGTGTGACACAGGACTCCCTCCAGTATATAGATATGTGATATAGTGCCCTCTCTCTAGTACATACTATAAGTGTGTGATGCAGGACTCCATCCAGTATATAGATATGTGATATAGTGCCCTCTCTCTAGTACATACTATAAGTGTGTGACACAGTACTCCATCCAGTATATAGATATGTGATATAGTGCCCTCTCTCTAGTACATACTATAAGTGTGTGATGCAGTACTCCATCCAGTATATAGATATGTGATATAGTGCCCTCTCTCTAGTACATACTATAAGTGTCTCCATCCAGTATATAGATATGTGATATAGTGCCCTCTCTCTCGTACATACTATAAGTGTGTGACACAGTAATCCATCCAGTATATAGATATGTGATATAGTGCCCTCTCTCTAGTACATACTATAAGTGTGTGACACAGTAATCCATCCAGTATATAGATATGTGATATAGTGCCCTCTCTCTAGTACATACTATAAGTGTGTGACACAGTACTCCATCCAGTATATAGATATGTGATATAGTGCCCTCTCTCTAGTACATACTATAAGTGTGTGATACAGTACTCCATCCAGTATATAGATATGTGATATAGTGCCCTCTCTCTAGTACATACTATAAGTGTGTGACACAGTACTCCATCCAGTATATAGATATGTGATATAGTGCCCTCTCTCTAGTACATACTATAAGTGTGTGATGCAGGACTCCATCCAGTATATAGATATGTGATATAGTGCCTTCTCTCTAGTACATACTATAAGTGTGTGACACAGGACTCCCTCCAGTATATAGATATGTGATATAGTGCCCTCTCTCTAGTACATACTATAAGTGTGTGACACAGTACTCCATCCAGTATATAGATAAGTGATATAGTGCCCTCTCTCTAGTACATACTATAAGTGTGTGACACAGTACTCCATCCAGTATATAGATATGTGATATAGTGCCCTCTCTCTAGTACATACTATAAGTGTGTGATGCAGGACTCCCTCCAGTATATAGATATGTGATATAGTGCCCTCTCTCTAGTACATACTATAAGTGTGTGACACAGTACTCCATCCAGTATATAGATATGTGATATAGTGCCCTCTCTCTAGTACATACTATAAGTGTGTGATGCAGGACTCCATCCAGTATATAGATATGTGATATAGTGCCCTCTCAATAGTACATACTATAAGTGTGTGACACAGTACTCCATCCAGTGTATGTGTATGTGTATATATATATATATATATATATATATATATATATATATATGTGTGTGATATAGTGCCCTCTCTCTAGTACATACTATAAGTGTGTGACACAGTACTCCATCCAGTATATAGATATGTGATATAGTGCCCTCTCTCTAGTACATACTATAAGTGTGTGACACAGGACTCCCTCCAGTATATAGATATGTGATATAGTGCCCTCTCTCTGGTACATACTATAAGTGTGTGACACAGTACTCCATCCAGTATATAGATATGTGATATAGTGCCCTCTCTCTAGTACATACTATAAGTGTGTGATGCAGTACTCCATCCAGTATATAGATATGTGATATAGTGCCTTCTCTCTAGTACATACCATAAGTGTGTGATACAGTACTCCATCCAGTATATAGATATGTGATATAGTGCCCTCGCTCTAGTACATACTATAAGTGTGTGACACAGTACTCCATCCAGTATATAGATATGTGATATAGTGCCCTCTCTCTAGTACATACTATAAGTGTGTGACACAGTACTCCATCCAGTATATAGATATGTGATATAGTGCCCTTTCTCTAGTACATACTATAAGTGTGTGACACAGTACTCCATCCAGTATATAGATATGTGATATAGTGCCCTCTCTCTAGTACATACTATAAGTGTGTGACACAGTACTCCATCCAGTATATAGATATGTGATATAGTGCCCTCTCTCTAGTACATACTATAAGTGTGTGATGCAGTACTCCATCCAGTATATAGATATGTGATATAGTGCCCTCTCTCTAGTACATACTATAAGTGTGTGATGCAGTACTCCATCCAGTATATAGATATGTGATATAGTGCCCTCTCTCTAGTACATACTATAAGTATGCGACACAGTACTCCATCCAGTATATAGATATGTGATATAGTGCCCTCTCCCTTGTACATACTATAAGTGTGTGACACAGTACTCCATCCAGTATATAGATATGTGATATAGTGCCCTCTCTCTAGTACATACTATAAGTGTGTGATGCAGGACTCCATCCAGTATATAGATATGTGATATAGTGCCCTCTCTCTCGTACATACTATAAGTGTGTGATGCAGGACTCCATCCAGTATATAGATATGTGATATAGTGCCCTCTCTCTAGTACATACTATAAGTGTGCAACACGGTACTCCATCCAGTATATAGATATGTGATATAGTGCCCTCTCTCTAGTACATACTATAGGTGTGTGACACAGTACTCCATCCAGTATATAGATATGTGATATAGTGCCCTCTCTCTAGTACATACTATAAGTGTGTCATGCAGGACTCCATCCAGTATATATAGATATGTGATATAGTGCCCTCTCTCTAGTACATACTATAAGTGTGTGATGCAGGACTCCCTCCAGTATATAGATATGTGATATAGTGCCCTCTCTCTAGTACATACTATAAGTGTGTGATGCAGGACCCCCTTCAGTATATAGATATGTGATATAGTGCCCTCTCTCTAGTACATACTATAAGTGTGTGACACAGGACTCTCTCCAGTATATAGATATGTGATATAGTGCCCTCTCTCTAGTACATACTATAAGTGTGTGACACAGTACTCCATCCAGTATATAGATATGTGATATAGTGCCCTCTCTCTAGTACATACTATAAGTGTGTGACACAGTACTCCATCCAGTATATAGATATGTGATATAGTGCCCTCTCTCTAGTACATACTATAAGAGTGTGATGCAGGACTCCCTCCAGTATATAGATATGTGATATAGTGCCCTCTCTCTAGTACATACTATAAGTGTGTGACACAGTACTCCATCCAGTATATAGATATGTGATATAGTGCCCTCTCTCTAGTACATACTATAAGTGTGTGACACAGTACTCCATCCAGTATATAGATATGTGATATAGTGCCCTCTCTCTAGTACATACTATAAGTGTGTGATGCAGGACTCCCTCCAGTATATAGATATGTGATATAGTGCCTTCTCTCTAGTACATACCATAAGTGTGTGATACAGTACTCCATCCAGTATATAGATATGTGATATAGTGCCCTCGCTCTAGTACATACTATAAGTGTGTGACACAGTACTCCATCCAGTATATAGATATGTGATATAGTGCCCTCTCTCTAGTACATACTATAAGTGTGTGACACAGTACTCCATCCAGTATATAGATATG